>NW_028230452.1:9538761-9838819 GCF_043228905.1 Azolla caroliniana
AAGATTACATCTCAATGGACATTTGTGCAAGAGGATTTCCTTGAGTTCCTTCAGCTTGAGCGAATGACACCGGGTCGTTATTTTGAGCCATTGAATGATTATTTCTGGCACAGAAATAGGATAAGGTCAGACAAATAGTCATAACATCATGTCGTGATGTAAATATATCATGAGCAAACATTAATCGATATCATGATCTCACGTCAATACCCCTCTAGACGTATGAGATGAGGTTGAAGATCAAGTTACTATGGTAACACAAAGGTATTTTAAAAACCATGACAAATTAATGTCTTTCCTTGATCTCTATATTGATTTTTGCATGGTGGCTCCCCCAGGCTCAACCATGTATGTTCGTGTCATGAATAGTTTATACACAAAAAAATGTTAACAATAAACAATGTTTCGGTGCTCACATATGTGGTTTTGGCTCTTTAAGTCCTCTTACGAGGACCTCTTACGAGGACCCCAAAGTGCACTTAGACCTCAAGTCTAAACATGTGTTATAGTCATATGTATCAACAATGTTGTATGGTCTTGGTCATATTTGAATTCGAGACCTCAAGAACAAATGCATTAAACACTTGAGCCAACCAAGTAGTTTTCTCTTCTTGAATGTTTAATATTTAATGTGTATAAGTTATATGCGAGACATTTGCCCATATATGGTTTTTTAAAAGAAACATATATGTCAAGAGTCCTTATTTCCCCCTCGTTTACCACAAACTTTGTTGGTACGTTACCTAACCTCAAGTCTCGTAATTACGATGGCATACGCCACAATGCAACCTAATGGGCAAGCCAAATGAGCCCTCTTTTCGTAGTAGGCCCACGTGGCCCATCACATGGTCACGTCATTACGAATGCCTTTCGTAAGAATGATCTCATGGTAGCATCGTGTCCATGTAATGAGGGAGGGATGTTGGATATGTGTGTCATAAGAGCGACCTCACATCAAGTGGGTCAAGCCCTACGTTCTCAACACCATTGTGGCTAAGATTGTTTCATTACGTATTGAAATCGAAGTCACCAACGGGGATGTCAACAATAAAAATTTGTTGAAAAAGGGATGGTGACAACACCATTCTCACAAAAATGTGAGGACGGCCACCAAGATCCTTTCCCTGAAAAGGAAAACATTCGATATTGAAATACCACTTACACATATGTATATTATCACATATAACATCAAATAGCCAACATATGATGAAATCGAGAAACGTAATCGAGGCATATACCCTCTACGCACACGAAACATCTAAAAATAAGGGTTAATCGTAATACGCAATTGAGGTATTGACCTCATACGCATACGACACCAAACACATATCATTTACATACAAATCAAGGTAATGACCTCATACGTAAACATAACATATGTTTGTGAACGTAATACGTAATTGAGGTATTAACCTCGTACGCATACAACACTAATCACATATTAAATATATTTCAAATGAGGTATTGACCTCGTGCACATATGTAAATGTTTTATATAACCAATTAATTACCACTACAACATCATTGAATTAATGAAAAAAACATTTCATATGACCATATACATGATTAGAAGGGAGAAGAAAAAATAGAAAAAAAAACAAGAAAGATTACCGAAGTTCCTTTGTTGAATCCAGCAATACCCGTAAAGAGTACTGCTACTACTGCAGGCAGGAAGGCCACTACAGTAACCAGTGCCCGGTAAAGAGCTACGAGAAACGACCAGCAGTTAATATGGTGGTTCCGGAAGTGGCGGATTTACAGCAAGTAACCACACGGTCGAAAGGCATGGCCAAAGAATGGGAAACACAAGAGGCCATACGAAAACAGGCGACGGAATGGGTGAAGGAAGCCAATGAAAGGAACGTCGCGGACGCGGAACGGCAAAAGGCGAAGACCATAGGGAGTGCCGGCGGTAGCCACCCAGAAAACGAGACATGGCAAGCACTACAAGAATGTCAGATCACGTTACCATTAGGAAGACTCTTGCAGCTCGTGCCGCGATTCACAGAAGGACTAAAAACGGTCATGACAGACGGTATAGCCCCACCGGCACCAGTCCTCTTCTCGAATCCGGAGGAGGGACCGACGGTGGTGGACACTAGTAGTCCGGCGATTACAACTATTGTCAAAGGGCACGAACTTCCCGGCACCGTAATCAATGGAGGTTCCGGGGTGTACGTAATAAGCCTCCGTACGTGTGATGCCTTGGGAATACATGAATGGGAGCCATGCCCGTTCTGGCTACGGATGGCGGATACGAGCTCGGTACGGCCGACGGGCTTAATACGGAAATTGGAAGTCCCCATAGGAGGTCACACATTTCACATCTCGGCTGTAGTGCTGCAGCTACAGGCGCAAGGCGCGTACCCTCTGTTGCTGGGCAGACCATGGTTAAAAACAGCACACATCAAGCAAAATTGGCGAAAAAATATGATTACCTTCCGGCGCGGAAAAGCCAAGGTCCGGGTACCGACACAACCACGGACGAGCAACGGTAAGGAATGCACACCGCTGTATGCGGAATGTGTGAACATGCTTGAAGGATTGGCAGACGACGAAGAAGCCCAGTACTTGGAGGAACACCCGAAGATCGTACCACTCTTCGAGATTGACGTAGCTGAAGCCGTAGCCGCATACTTGCCGCAGCGGGACGACACCGAAGCCGAACCAGACAAAGATGCGATTCGGGAATTACGGCAAGCACAGGAAGCGTTGGAACGGGAAATGGCCGTTTCCCAACGGGTAAAAGCATCCCAGCTCGACGAAGTGAACCTAGGAAGCAAGGACGAATCAAAGCCGGTACACATCGCCAAAGAAATGAAGCCGGAAGATAAAGCGGCGATGATCAAACTTCTCACGGAGTTTCGCGACGTATTCGCCTGGTCATACGAAGACATGCGAGGGCTGGACCCTCAATTATATCAGCATCAGATCCACTTAGGCAAGGACGCGAAACCAGTGGCGCAAAGACGATACCGAATGAACCCTAACTACGCCGCCAAAGTGAAGGAGGAAATCGACAAACTCCTAAGAGTGGGCTTCATCCGGCCGGTAAAGAAAGCGACGTGGCTGAGCCCCATCGTCGTCGTCCCAAAGAAGAACGGTAAAATCCGTGTGTGTGTAGATTACAGGAAACTAAATGCCGCCACAATTACGGATGCATTCCCTCTTCCGTTCACGGATGGAGTACTGGATGCCGTCGCCGGCCATGACGTTTATAGCTTTTTAGACGGCTTCAGCGGATACAATCAAATCCGGATGCACCCCGACGACCAGGAGAAGACAGCGTTCGTCACCGAATGGGGGGTGTTTGTGGCCGAAGTCATGATGTTCGGCCTAAAAACGGCACCAGCAACTTTCCAGCGAATCATCATGGAGATCTTCGGCGAATACATTCCAGCCTTCATGCAGGTTTTCCTGGATGACTTTGCAGTCTATAGCCGGGGAAAAGACCATTTGCAGCACCTACGGTTATGCCTTGAAAAGTGTAGGTTATACCGGCTAAGCTTAAACCCAGCAAAATGCATCTTTGGGGTTTCAAGTGGAATATTGCTGGGACACATTGTAAGTAAGGAGGGCATTGCGGTCGACCCGGACAAAGTAAACGCCATACTAGGGGCACCGGCGCCGAAAACGGCCAAAGCACTAAGCCGATTCTTAGGACAGATCCGGTGGCACAGCCGGATGCTCCGTCACTTGGCTGACTTGGCTACACCATTACACACCGCGGTACATCGGACACCGTTCCAATGGACGGATACGGAGGATAAGGCATACAATGCCCTGAAGGTACTTTTATCGCAAGCACCCGTCGTGCAGCCTCCGGATTGGAGCAAGGAATTTCATGTGTTCGTGGACGCTTCCGACATCGCTATTGGCAGCGCCTTAATGCAACTTACGGAGCCTAAATGGTACCGGCCGGTATATTACGCCAGCCGGAAGCTGTCCCAAGCGGAGAAGAACTATTCAACGACGGAACGGGAGGCCCTGGGCATGATCTACAGTGTAACAAAGTTTCGTCACTACCTATTGGGAAGGAAGTTCTCCTTCCATGTGGATCACTCCGCGCTCCTCTACTTAGTTTCCAAGGCGTCCTTGACCGGTAAGTTGGCCCGTTGGACCTTGCTGTTGCAGGAGTTCGAATTCGAGATTTTCCACCGGCCCGGTATCCAGCATGCCGTAGCAGACTACCTGAGCCGGTTAGAGTCCGGAGAACAAGGCGACGGAGTAGCGGATGAATTCCCGGACGCGGAGTTATTCCGTATCACCCCGGAAACGGCAGCGGACGGCACGGTGGCATCAGAAGATAAATGGCTGACAAACATGCACCAGTTCCTAAGCACGGGCTTGCCACCGGAGGAAATGAACCGGGACGAGAGGAAACGACTGGCGGTGCAGAGCCGCAATTTCTGTCTGTTACGGGACACTCTCTACCACAAAGGAGCAGATGGAATATGGAGACGGGCAGTCCGTAGTGACGAGAAAGAAGTAATCTTACGGGAAGCACACTGTGGGGTTGCCGGAGGACACTATGCCGGGGAAGCGACGGCGAGGAAAGTATGGCAGAGCGGCTTATGGTGGCCCACGACGTTTAAAGACGCCGTCAAGTATGCTAAGGAATGTGACCTATGCCAACGAATGGGCCAGCCTACGGAGCAAGCACGGATGCCACACCAACCGGTACTTCCACTAGAGCCATTCCAGAAGTGGGGGTTGGATTTTGTCGGACCGTTCAAGCCACCGGCAATGAGAACAGGTAATCGTTATGTCATCGTGGCAACGGATTATTGCACGAAATGGGTGGAAGCTAAGGCCCTGAGAGACAACACCGCGTCATCCACAGCAAAATTCCTGTACGAAAACATTTGGTGCCGGTATGGTTGTCCGATTGAATTAATCAGCGACCAAGGAGGCCACTTCCTTGGCCAGGTAGTGGAAAGCTTAACAACGTTCTATGCCGTGGTCCATAAACGAAGCACACCGTACTACCCACAGGCGAACGGGTTAGCAGAGTCCACCAACAAAACGCTGCAGAACATTCTCCGCAAAATTGTCAATGAAAACCGGACGGACTGGGACACAAAGCTCCATAGTGCGCTATGGGCGTACAGAACGGCATACAAAACAAGTATCCGGACAACGCTGTTCCGGTTAGCATTCGGCTTAGAAGCGGTCATGCCGGTGGAATTTCAGGTACCAAGCTTACGGATCCAACTATGGGAACGGCTGAATGAAAAGAAGTCGGAGGAAATGCGGCTAGCAGCACTATGCGAACTGGAGGAGCAACGGCTGGCCAGCATCCTACACATGGAACTGGAGCAACGACGACGGAAAGCGTTCGTTGACCGTCACCGGAAAGGTAATGAGAAGATGTTCGAAATCGGAAAGCCGGTGCTAGTATTCCAAACGAGGATGGGCAAGATGCCGGGTAAACTCCGGTTCAGATGGACAGGCCCGTATTGGCTGACACGGGAATACAACGGGTCCTATCAGATAGGGACACTTGCCGGTGAAGTACTAGGCAAGTGGGAAAACGGATTTCGACTAAAACCCTATAAAGGACCGATGCCAAAGAACCCGTTTATGCAGCTCACCGGCACTACACCGGGATCGGTACGTATCGGTCCGGAAGAAAAAGACGACGGGGAACCAGTAGTAGAGGCGAAGGAAGACACGGCAACCCGTAAGGAAAACGGTAAGGGTCCGAGGGGACCTACGGATGTGTAAGGTCACACACCGTCATTAAAAAAAAAAAAAAAAAAAAAAAAATCATTAAAAATCGAGGTATGAACAGGTGTGAAAGCAAGGCGCGAAAAGGTACATAGTGGGCATTTAAGAGCCGCCACGCTACTTAATACTAAATTGGTACACGACGTGTGCATGCTCGAAAAAGGCGCCAAAACGCACAAAGAAGAAACAGAACGCATGGAGACCTTTTCATTTCGCGAGCCAAGAAGCACAGAAGCACCAAGACAGTGGAAGCTGAGCAAACGCGAACCTGCACGCAGAGAACCCCCACGTTCAGAACGCTCTCTCTCTCGTCCTCACTCTCATCACCACTCTACCTCACCATCTTTCCTCGACCTCGAAGCAGACATGGAACCACAAACGCTGTCGGAAGCGGCCAGGAAATGGTTCAGGCAACACGGACTGGAGGGCTTCTTGGCCATCATGGAAGCACCACCGCACAGAGAAGCCGACCAGGTCATCAAGGAGCTCGACAAGGAAGTCATCACCGAGGAAGCGATCCGTGCGCTAACAGGCCTTCCGGAGGGAGGAATTTTTCAGATTGATAATCCAACCTCGGAGCAACTCACCCGATATTTCGGTGAGTACTCTGTTGCCGGCAAAGGCTATCGAACGCAGGGCGGCGAAGATCCGCTGTTCAGGGAGATAGCTCGAGTGCTCCATGAGTACGGCCACGTGTACCCCCGACCCCCTGTCATGCCAAAAAATCGGGCAGGGATGATCATAGCCACCTATGAAGGGACCAAGGTGGATTGGCCGGTGTTGATTGCAGACGGTTTGTGCGTGGCAATCGACATGGTACGAGGAAAGGACGGCAAGGAGGGCCGGAAGCTGTGGCATGCCGTCGCTCAGTGGATAACATTGCTCGTGCCGCCGGTCGAGACCGTTCAGCCAAAGAAGCGGCCAAGAGTATCGGAAGGAAGCACCTCGAAGCCGGCGTCCAAACGACAGCAGCTGCTGGCGTCGAAGGCGACGAAAGGGAAGAAACGGGTCCCAGAACCGGAGGAGGTGTCACCGGTCCGACCCGTCAAGATAACCTTACGGAGACCGGGACAGAAGGAACCGGAACCCTTGACGGCACAGAAACATGCCGTGACACAGGAAGAGGAAACGGAGGAGCCAGAAGAGCACCTCCAACGACGGTCAAGAAGTAGGGCCGCCGAGACAGGAGGGGAGCGGTCGTACCCGCGAGAGGCAGAAACGCCCCCAACTCAACCTGAGCAAACCACAAGGGAAGAACCGGAACCGGTGCGTAGGGAACCGGTCTTGTCGACTTCTATAGAAGAAGTCAGTCCAACGGCTCCGGAGACGGCGAGAACCGGAACTCAACAGCCGGCGAGCCCAGCCAGAGCACACGGCGGCCAAGGAGTAGAACCAGAACGGCATATGCAGGCACTCAGGCCAGACAATTCCACAGGGAATGAGCCGACCCGACCAGTACAGCAACAAGGCACCAGTAGCATGTGGCTACGGTGGGTAGGCGAGCAAATCGCCGGAGCGGTCGAGTATATAGAGGCGGAAGAGAGAGCGCACCAGGAACGGTTGCTCGTCACAACCGTAGATCTAGAGACGGCCCGGTCCAGAATCCGGAGCCTTGAACAAGACTTGGACAGGGTCACAAGGGAAATGGCTCAATTCGCTTTGACAACACAAGTCCAAGCACCGGTGACTCCGGGCAATGTACAGAATAAAGTGTCAAATCAACCTGTACATAGCAATCAGACCCCGGCAACGGAAACCGTTCCGGAGAGAAATGCGGCACAAGCCCAAGAGCTTGCGGATTTAAAGGATGAGCTAGCTGCCCAAGAAGCGCTGAGGAGCCGCGAAAGAGAATTGAAGACGGCAGCGGAGGCAGAACTCAAAAAGACTGCTGAGAATCTACGCCGGGCCGAGGAGAGCTTACGGAAAGGCCACCAAGCGTACGACCGGCTCAAGGAGGAGAAGGAGAAAATGCTGCAAGAGAAGGAGAGGCTCCGGAGGAACGCCGAAACAGAAGTAGAGCGCCTGAAAGAGGAACTCCGGCAGGTAAAGGACCGGGAGGACCGGAACCATCGCCAGATCAACGGCAAGCTCAAACAAAAAACGGAGGAATTTGAGCAATTGCACCGGGAGTATAAACGGTTGCAAATGGAGCACAAGGAACGGACGGATGAGCTCCGGCAAGCAGTTGATCGGACCGCAACCGCATTCGCCAAGGAACAAGCGGAAAACAGAAGACGGTTGGAAGAGGCGGAGAAGGTTCGGACAGAGCTCCTCAGGCAACAGCAGGCGGAAAAAGAAAGAGCGGCGGAGGTACTGCAGAGGCTGCAAACAACATATCAAGGGCAGCTGACGCGCTACAGAGAGCAGGCGGAGGATACGGCAAACCTCATCAAGCAGTTGAAGGAGGAGCGACAAGTGGTGGAAAGCAGAGCGCAAATGGGAGCAAGTCGCATCCAGGATATAATGCGGGCCTGGTTGAACCAGACCAAGAGCTTGATTGACAACGGTTCCGTCAAATGGTGGACCAAGTGGGCCACGAACGCGGCGGAACTCCAATTGCTCCGGGCCGACGTAGAGAACCGGCGGAAGGAGGGAGATGATTGCTATATGCTGAATTCTGAAGATTTTACCGGCATAAGAGATGAGCTGGCCGAAGACTTTCAAGCCTTGGCAGAGGACCAACTAGAGCAAGTCCGGCAACTTGTAGCTCAGCTGGACGACGACAGGCTGGAGGCGCAGATCCAGTTTGAAAGCTACGAGAGGTCCCGGATCCGGGGAGAGAAAGAACGAGAACCAGTTACGGTCAACCTCAGTGATGAGGAACCCTTACTGGAAGGAGACCGGACCGGAAGCAGTCAAACGGAGATGCCGGAGCCAGAGAGACAAACGGAGCAGCCGGAGTCAGCGAAACAAACGGAGCAGCAGCAGCAAGCAGAGCAGCCGGAGCAGCCTCAGTCCCAACCGCAACCACAGCAGCAGCAGCAAGCACAGCCGCAACAACCACAACCGGAAGAACAAGTGGAAATTCTTGAACAAAGTAATTTGGACAATTTGGGTGAACAATGAAGGGGCCGAGAAGGGTTCGACGTACAAGGTACTGTCCCACGGGCGTGCCATGTGTTACCGGCCGGCAAGGAGTCCAAAATACGGAGTGAAGGAATTAATTAGATATGGTTGTAAATGAGCATAGTGTGGACGGACGGACTGGAAACGGTATGCCGTTCCAGATCCGGACGGATCCCGAATAGGTGCGAGAGGCACCGTTTTGTACTACGGGCCGGAAACCTATTTAAAGGCCCGGACCCCATTGTAATGACAGCGGATAATTAATAGAGCTTATGTTGTTTATACTTCTGTCTTGATTTCCGTTCTGTAATTACTGTTATATCTTACGCGTGTAATTAACCGAAGCATTCTAATCGTGTAACCTATGTAAGTCGGTATAATCGTTGAATCTTAATCCTATGCCGTAATCACCCTTTGGTGAAGTGTCTCCGTGACACCTTGTGTTAGGCCTTGTCCGGCTAGAGAATAACACCGACATCTTCACCAAGATGTTCGGATCAGACAAGTTGCAACACTTTACCGACATGCTTGGTATTCAGCATCTCGACGTGACGCACTTGAGGGGGAGAAGCAAGGGCAAAGTCTCTACCGAAACAGGCAAAGGCCAAAAAAATGTTGAACCCGTCGGTAAGAGGAGAGCCGGAAGAAGAGGAGACAAGAAGATGAAGGAAGCTGAGTCGACAAAGGAAGTCGACACATCCGAACAGGTCGGAGCAAGCAGCTGTGAAGAAGAATTGTGCACTCAGGAAGAGAAGTGCATGTTGTGCGGAGGTCATCACGACGGTACTGACCATGATGCGGAGTCGAATGAAGAATTCGATTTCGGTTCACCGGCTGAAGAAGTTGAGGGAAGCATGGAGAAGGCCAAGACTCGGAAGTGGTCCGATGTGGTGAGAGGCCTAAAGCCGGAAGTCGAATCGGAGTGTACCGATTCGGACAAGAGCTGGAACGAGTCGGAGACAGCTGACTCGGATCAACAGATGGATCCGGATGAGTCGGATCGACTGAAGGACAAGGGGACACGGACACAGCGGAAGTCGATGCCATCGTGGGAGAACCGACGGATCGGCAAGCGCCGGAGTCACAGCAACGTGAGTGCTGAGATGGGCCTATTGAGCAGACATGCCGACCGAGAGGGTCGAGGTGCGCAGAACCAAAGGGGTCGCGGCAAACGGAACCGGACCGGACGAGGAGCGCGAGCAAGGCGGAGTGACGCCAGGAGAAGTCGGTTGGAAGAACCGATTGACACAAAGGTCGACACTACGACCCCACCTCAGGTTGAGCTTGAGGGGGAGTGTTGAGCGGCAAGCTCAACCGGAGCCGGATCGGCTGAATAAGCCGGAGCCGGTAAGTGAGACGGATCGGGTGAAACGGATTGGTATGACGGTGAGCAACCGAACCGGCAAGCAGTGGAGGCCGGGTGCAATCCGTAATCGGAAGTCCAATCGGAAGCCTAGTATAGGATAGACTACTAGGTAGCTATAGTCTCGTAGTAAGTGTTAGATGCTCGTGTGAGCATTGAAGTACATGGTACTTCTGTCAGTCCCAAGAGGACTTGTATAAATAGTGCTACTTAGCATAGTGTGTGTACAGAGTTTTGATATAATTTTGAAATTGTGTTCTGCTCTGTGTGTGTGTGTGTGTGTGTGTGTGTGTGTGTGTGTGTGTGTGTGTTGTTCTCTGTTTTACGCTTCCGCAAACACTTACGTTCACAAGGGGCCACACAAATGCCCCACAATCCACACTTCAAATCTACCAAAACTTGATTTTTCTCTAGAAATTTTCAAATGTGCCTCCTCTAAATTCTTCAATATGTCTTCACAGTCTACTTTATGATCTAAGACGAATTTCCGACATCCATCCGATCCAACTTCTTCATCCTTCTCCTCTTCTAGAAATCCTTTAATCAGAATGTCATCCAAGAAAGGCATTGTTCGATGAGGAATGTGATCCCTGAGCACCTTATTCATTGTGTTCATCATATGAGCGACAGAATTAGTTGCGCCTTGTGGTAAAGTACACATTCGAACCAGCCCAATAGGTGTACGCATTATAGTAATATCCCTACTATCCAAAGCAAGCTGAAATTGATCATATCCGGAATATAAATCAACCATGGAGTAGATAGCTCTACCTGCAAAAGTTTCTGCGAAGGAATCCACGACGGGACCAACTCCTGAATTCCGAATCGTTACTTTGTTAACTGGTTGGAGATCTTGAATGAACCTGAGAGATCCATTCTTTTTTGGTACTGTAAACCACCGGTTAGAATACGGAGCATTCGAAGGCTCCAAGATACCCATCCACACCTTCTCTTTTAGCAACTGAATGAGTTTCGGAATATGAGCTCTTGGAACAGGAATTGGTTTCAAGTCCCAAGGCATATGAGGGACAATAAAGATAATCATTGGCTCCACCAGTTGTGGGTCCACACAACCTATCTCTGAAGGTGAAAAAGCAAAAGCCTTACCATGTTGAGATAACATATTTCGAAATTGGCTTTCTTCAGCTTGATTAAGGAAATCACCCCCTCCTATCTGAAGCTTCCCTTGCGAAGACTCCGTAAACACATGACCAATCCTCCTTGGATCTCGTAACATTGGTTCTTCCTTCACCCTTTTTAGCCGATCTACGCTATCAACCGGCAATGGTTCCGCTACATGTTGAACTTCCGATCCACTGTCTTATATTTAGTATGGACGCGAGCAACCATATCCATCCGATTTTGAAATGTTGCAATTTCAGCATACATATCCACTGAATTGGCCGGAATAAAAAATGACTGACCTTCATTTGAATACAAAGAATTATCCAACTCTCCAATTGTATCCACAAAGGAAAGTTCTTCCATAATTCCTCACACCTGATCATCTGGTTCTAGAATCCGATGTTTAAGAAGCATCACCCAAATGTCTTCCACATTTACTTGGCTTTTACGATTTAAATCATCAATAGAAGAAAATGAGATTGCTTCGGTATAAGAAACATAAACTTTATTATTTCTGGAACAATTATTCTCATACAGGGACTTTTGTTGTCCTGGACTATTATAGCCCTGTTTTATAATAGTCCTAACTAAAAATTCTGATCAGAGGATACATGTAAACTATCCTTATTTCTTTCATGATTAGGTCAAACTGTCTGAAATTGTATTGTCCTTCCACCATCCATATCTTTGATTCGAGCATAGGCCGATCCACCATCCAATACCTTGGTCTCCATGCGGATAGCAACCATAAAGGGTTGCCCCAATATAACTGGATATGTGGCTGAATCCTGAATAAAGAAATGTTGAAGCACAGTAACACCACCGATTGACACCTCCACATTTGGGCAAGCTCCAGATAACTCCTCTGATGATTGTGTTGCTGCTTGAATCCTCCAATGGTGATAAGAAGTCATCAATCACCCTCCTTGCTTGTAAACCTCCAAGGACATGAGGTTTATCTCCGAGCCACTATCAATCAGAGCCATGACTGCCTCCGATAAACCACCAAGTTGTACTTTCATTTTTGTAGTTGCCCAAGCCCAGTGATTCCGAGTAAAGTGGCTCCTCGGAATATTATCTTCATGCTTCAGCACTTGTGTAGATCTTTCTTTCCATCCAGCCTCCTTTGCAGTCATTGTTGTATCAACCGGAATTCGCTTTCTTCGCATCTTCTCCAGTAAATCATCCTGAACTTCCTTTTTGGAGGCTGCTAACAAGTTTCCTAATGGAACCGAGACATGTTGCTTTAGAACATAATTTTCAATGAAAGAGAAAGCATCTACCTGTTGTTCCAATTCAGTCCGCATCCGGAATGTTGGAGATGACTTCTTGGATACTTGTACAAGGTTTGGTTCAACCTTTTGCATGTCCAAATTTTGCTTTCCGGATGGGGAATGAAAATCAGCCCTCTTTAGAACTCGTTCACGATCCAACTCTTCCTCTCTTCTCCTCTTCTCCTCTACCATCACATCATAATTTGTGGGAAAAGTTGGATCACTCCAACCAATCTTTTGACAACCATCTTCAATAAGAACAGTTTGAATAGTTGGATCTTGCTTGGGCAATTCAATTAATCGAATAGCAGCCAAAGTAGAACGGAAAATAGTTTGTGCATGTCGAAGCTCTTCTTCCTCCAAAAGCTTTTTCATTCCTCCTCGCCCAAAATTTGTGTTTAGTGCTTGACGAGTCACGGATGAGTGGATAAACCGATTCATGTAGAATATGAGGTTCTTCTACATTGTCTCCTGATGCACCGCACACTCCGATCTTCGATGCTCCAAACTGTCACACCATAAGCATCGAAAATCCCTAGTCGGAAGAGTTCGTTGCACTTGTGGCTGATGTTGCACCTTCAACATGGAAGAAATCTTCCACTCCATGAATTGCTTCACTAGGTCATCTACGTCACTTGGTTGTGATTTCTCCATAGATGCCTCAATCCCTGTTCTTGTCTTCAAAGAAGAGGTCGGAGTAGCGTTTCCAAGTCCCTTTGAGCCCAACCATGTTCTTCTTTTCTCATATTGAAGGCAGATGGACCGAATTCGGCTCCAGTCCTCCTCTAAACCTGTTTCAGTTTCACTTGATTCCATAAGTTTACCTAGCTCTACCCTATCTGCATAGGGAACCGAGCGAAGGAAGAGAACCACCTTCTCTGGTTCAAGCAAAGTTTGCTCCCGAACTGAGAGTTGTCGGAACTTTGCTTCAAAATCAATAAGGGTCTCTAGAACTGACCCATGCTTCTTCTCCAACTCCACCCAAGCTTCAAATGCCCGCCGAGTCATCTTGGTGGAATCAACATGATTAAAAACACCGATCAAATCACGACGGAATGCCTCCCATTCAACATCTTGCATTTGAAGCTCTTCTATGATAGGAAGAACATCGGCAACTACCACACGATGGAAGTTGAATTTCTTCAAATCAGCGGGAATATTCCGATCTAACATCTCCTCATCGAACACCTGCAAAAATCGGGTCACATCCTTTCCAATGAATGGACCTAACTTTTCTAATAACCCATCCACACCTCGATGTAGATTCAGACTCCTCTCCCTCCCTGTGAGAATAGCTTCTAGAATTGATTGAAGTTGTGCTACATCCATGTTAGAAGAGGTAAAATCGCAAAGAACTCACTCTCCTTGCTGCCCGTTTTCACGTCGGGTTCACCACATGTCGTGTCGAAGCACGTCGCGTATAAGAGCTTGGCGTGTCCGGGCGGAACTGCTGGGGTTCTGAACCAGGAGAGTGGAAATAAGAAGATGAAAGAGAAGAGTGGGAAGTTGAGCTGGAAGTATCTTGATAGTCACGAGTGGTTTGCAGCCCTACCCGCGAAGACAAAAACCTTATATCGTTCCAGCTACTTAACCAAATTAAGTGTGCAAACACAGATTGGAAAGCCCTCTGGAAGAGCTTTCCAATGACCTATAGAACATGAAAAAACAGACGTTAGAATTGAGAATTATAAGGAAAATACCATACAACGCTACTCCTCAAACGCAAACGAAGAAGAAAGGCCAAAATAGGAAATTCACTATTTCTTTGAGAGAAAAACCCTTTACAAAATAGGACACTTTTGATTGTTTTCCCCCCCCATCCATGACAATAATCCTCCCCTCTTATACTAAATCGATGTCATTACATGTAGAGAAACTTTGCATGTGCGTTATATGGTGCACATGAAATACATTACATGGTTTTGACTACACAACATTTGTTCTAAAATAATGCAAATAAATCCCTAAGAACAATAATACTAAAGAAACTTGAGTCTAGAATGTAAATCAACTCCAATGAGTTGAATTAGGTGGATCTCCAAGGAGTGATGGGTCACCAAACCAAGTCGAGATGCATGGTTGTAGTTGCGGCAAGTGTGGAATCGTGGTGGCACCAATTGGTCGTATCCCTTTATGACACCGGTTCGCATCCGACTCAGTCCATCCGATCCGCATCAGACCCGGTGATCCGGTCCATTCGGTCCGGTTCTGGTTCCGTCGCCATCTGTCTGGGTACGGCTCTGTCCAAAACACTATTTGAATAGCTTGGCCGCATGCATTCATCCAAGTTATATAACCGAACCTTTTTGTGCTCCTAGCACATAGATGAATATAAAGAGATATGGCTCTATTTATATAATCTTGAATCATGATGTTGTTCTATCTATATGGGATATCTCACAATTTTGTTTTTCTCTTCTTCTTCTTAACTTCACATTCACATAACTTGACATTTAGTTGTCTGTTTCAAATGTAGTAAAGTACATTCGGAAGCTCTTGAGGACCTGCATCTTTTTGTACGAAGATATTAAACTAGTATAAAATAATATCTTCACTATTATTGTTTTATGTTGTGTGTGAAGAACCACACTCGATTTTGTACATTCCATTCAATTTTCATACCGTTGGCGAAAATCTTTATGACACCGGGTACCGGGCCAAGAGTAGAATTTAGCAATACCTGGAAGGCGTATTGTTACTATTGCCGCCAGGAAGGCCATTACAGAAACCAATGTTCGGTAAAAGGTAACAAAAAATGACCGACAATCAATATGGTGGTAGCAGAAGTAGCGGATATACAACAAGTCACCACCAGATCAAAAGGAAAGACAACAGAGTGGGAAGCACAGGAGACCATACGAAAACAGACCACCGAATGGATTGAAAAGGCCAACGAATGCAACATCACTGAAATGAAAGAGCAAACGAATGTAGTGGAGGAACTCACCGAAAAGGCACAGCCGGAGAACCCCACGTGGCAAGCAGTTCAGGAATGCCAAATCACGTTACCACTGGGCCGGTTACTACAACTAGTGCCCCGGTTCACCGACAGGTTGAAATCGGTGTTGGCTCCGTTAAGTCCTGCACCGGCTCTGGCATTCCTTTCAAATCCGGAGGAAGGACCGACAGTGGTGGACATCGGTAGTTTGGCAATCACTGCGATTATTAAAGGACGGGAGCTACCGGGTACGATAGTCGATGGAGGAGCAGGAGTAAACGTGATAAGTCTTCGGACATGCCACACCTTGGGAATTCAGGAGTGGGAACCATGCCCATTATGGCTCCGGATGGCAGACACCAGCTCAGTCCGACAGGCCGGCTTGATCCAGGACTTGGAGGTGACGATCGAAGGCCATGCTTTCCAAATTTCGGCGGTAGTCTTCCAGTTCAACGCTCAAGGGGCATACCCACTATTGCAGGGACGATCGTGGCTGAGGATTACCCATATCAAACAGAATTGGCAGAAGAACAATATTACATTCCTAAGAGGGAAAACGAAAGTAAGAGTACCCACGCAACCGCGAGCAGGCCCCGACAAAGACGTAACCCCACAATATGCTGAAAGCGTGAACATGCTGGCATGATTGGCCGAGGAGGAGGTGGATCGCTACCTTGAAGGGAACCCAAGGATAGTCCCTCTGTTCGAAGTGGACGTGGTAGAAGCGGTATCTCCATACATTGTGCAGACGGAAGAGGCCGGTGAGGAACCGGGTAAGGATGCAATCTGGGAACTACAGCAAGCATAAGAAGCCTTGGAATGGGAAATGGCGGTATCCCAACAAGTAAAGGCGTCCCAACTAGAAGAAGTAAATTTGGGCATCGGAGAGGAAGCGTGTCCGGTACACGTGGCCAAGGAGATGTCACTAGAGGACAAATCGACAATGATAACATTATTAAAAGAATTACGATACGTATTATGAAGATATGCGGGGACTTGACCCTCAACTCTATCAACACCAGATTCACCTCAACAAGGACGCTAAGCCGGTGGCACAACGATGCTATCAGATGAACCCAAACTACGCGGCAAGAGTAAAGGAGGAAATTGACAAGCTACTCAGGGTCGGCTTTACCCGGCCGGTGAAGCAAGCCACTTGGCTAAGTCTAATTGTCATAGTGCCGAAGAAGAACGGCAAGATCCGTGTCTGCATGGATTATCGAAAATTGAATGCGGCGACAGTTACCAATGCATTTCCACTTCCGTTTACGGATGGAGTTTTAGATGTGGTAGCCGGGCACGAGGTTTATAGATTCCTTGATGGTTTCAACGGATATAACCAAATAAGGATGCACCCAGACGATCAAGAAAAGGCGACGTTCATGACAGAGTGGGGAGTCTTTGTAGTAGTTGTAATGATGTTCGGACTCAAGACGGCGCCGACAACCTTTTAGAGGATTATTATTGAGATACAAGCTCAACATTGGCCAGATCGGTTGTGCAAGCCGAGAACCGGATTGGTTGGGACCGATCGGTTAAGCCGGACCGGTGCGCAAACCAGTGCACAATGCGAAGTTGTAGTGGTGCGTAAACCGCGAGGCCATTGGAAAGATATTCCGCGTACGAATATATTTTGGGAGTTAGTGTAGAGCTCATTTATGAGCATTGAAGTACGTGTTAGTACTTCTGTCAGTCCGTATGGACTTGTATAAAAGTGCTCATTGAGCACATCGTATGTATAGACTGAGTATTATTATTTTGAGTAGAGTTGTGTGCATTGTCTCTCTCTCCCTCTCTGTGTGTGTCTCTCCTGCGTACTGTGTGTGTCCAACCTTTCCATTAAACCTGTGTTTGTTTTTCCTACATTCGGTTTTCTGTTGCTTTCGCATGTTGTTCTTTTTACAATTATTTTGGAAGTATTTGGAGAATTCATACCGGCATTTATGCAGGTATTCCTGGATGACTTCACGGTATTTAGCCGGAAAGGGGAACATCTCGACCATCTCAGGTTAAGCTTGGAAAAGTGCAGAGGATACCGGTTAAGCTTAAACTTGGCAAAATGCATCTTTGGTGTGACCAACGGCACATTGCTGGGTCATATTGTTAGCAAGGAAGGGATTGCCATGGACCCGGATAAGGTCAAGGCTATTTTGTAGGCACCGGCACCGACGACCGCCAAGGCTTTAAGCCGGTTCTTAGGACAGATCCAGTGGCATAGCTGGATGCTCTGGTACTTGGCAG
Organism: Azolla caroliniana; assembly: GCF_043228905.1. Taxonomy (NCBI): domain Eukaryota; kingdom Viridiplantae; phylum Streptophyta; class Polypodiopsida; order Salviniales; family Salviniaceae; genus Azolla; species Azolla caroliniana. The sequence continues at coordinate 9,556,499 of NW_028230452.1, forward strand.
ACCTCGCCACGCCACTGCACGCATCCATTTAAATGGACGAATGAAGAGGACAAGGCTTACCGCGCACTCAAGGTAATGTTGTCACAAGCACCAGTGGTACAACCCTCGGACTAGTCAAAAGAGTTCCATGTCTTCGTGGACACGTCGAATATCACAATCGGCAGCCTACTCATGCAACTTACCGAACCTAAGTGGTACCGGCCAGTGTACTACGCTAGCTAGAAGCTGTCAAAGGTAGAACAAAATTATTCCACTACGGAAAGATATACAGTGTCACCAAATACTATCATTATTTGTTGGGCCGCAAGTTTTTATTCCATGTAGACCGTTCAATGCTTTTATACGTGGTCTCAAAGGCATCACTCACCGGCAAGCTGGCCAAGTGGACATTATTATTACAAGAATTTGAATTTGAGATCTATCATCGGCCGGGTATACAACATGCGGTTGCCGATTACTTGAGCCTGTTAGAATCCGGAGAGACCGATGACGGTGGTCAAGATGAATTTCCGGATGCTGCATTGTTTAAAATTACAGTCGAAACCACGGTAGATGGGATAATCGCGGACGAGGACAAATGGCTAACGAATATGCACCAGTTCTTAAGAACCGGTGTTGTGTTACGCTCACGGGTAGGAAATAAGGCGGTACCATGGGGGCCTTGAACCAAGGAACGTGAGAGAGAGAGAAAGAGAGAGACTCGCTGAAACACAGTGAGAAAGAAAATGAAAGAATCAAATACAATAAAAATATAGATTACAACTTGCAATGTTACAACCGGCAAGCCGGTGATAAACTGGACACAAACGAATGCAGGCCCTGAAATACGTGGTGGAGCCTCTACCGGAAGCACGCGGCTTTCACACAGTAGAGGCAGCCAACCTAACCCCAAAATCCTGGCACTTCGTCCTCTCTAAATGCCCGATCCTCACTCAGGCCCTTTCCCTCTCCTTTTATAGCACAAGGAGAGAGCCATTTACAGACCGTTAAATCCCTGTTATTCTCTTCGATTCCCTACTTAATGAACTAGTGCTACCTAGGATAATTACATCGTCGGCCTGTACTTAACTATGTATATAAATATATCAAAACATGTGCCCATGTGTAAGGGCCTGTTCACGCATATCATCCACGGATTTCTCTTAGGGACGGTTTTCTCCATGACATCCACCCCCAGCTAACCGCGCATCCTCAGGTATGTGCTAGAATAGACTTCTACCGGAGAAGACCGGCCCACGATTATCTTTCGTTCTCCAGTTCGTCACCTGCTTTGAACCGGTCATCATCGCCATTCACATGCTTCGAACCGGTCAAGGCTGCTGTCGTAGACCAGAACCCAGTCTCCTTCCTCGATTTTCCTTGGTCGTAGTCAGTGAGTCTGGTTGAATCGCCCCTTGTTCTTTGCCCTTGCTGCGCGTAGCTTCGCCGTTGCTTGTTCTACATCCTCTGATATTCTCTCAATCTGTTGGATTCGCGCCGCTAACAGCTCCTCTCAACTCATCTCATCTCTCGAGTCCACCGTAGTCGATGAGGAGATCGTTCCCTCCATCGGCATGATCGGCTTCTGCCCGTAGATCAGCTCTACCGGCATGAACCCGATTACTGAACTGTGCGTAGTTCGGTCTGCCCACCATGCGTAGGGTAGGAGCCGTGGCCAATTCCCGACTTGGTCTCCGCAGGCCCGTACCAACGCCTTTACAATTGGCCCGTGTCCGCGTTCCACCTTCCCGTTTGCCTCCGGGTTGTATGCCATAGTGAGGGAGAGCTTGACCCCTAGCCGGTCGAACAACTCTTCGACTTCTTGCACGTCCAGCTCCCCTCGATCTGCCATGATCTTTCCTACACACCCATACCAGCACACTACCTCCTCAATCAAGAATCGGCACACCGCCGCAATCGTCTGATTTTGCAGTGCGCGACCCTCCACTTGGTTCGTCAAGTCTTCTCATGCCAACACCAAGTACTGCATCTACCCTAACCCCATAGGCATCGTCACTAGATCCACCATCCACTTGAAGTGGACGGTCGGCGGGTAAGTCGGGTATAGCTCATCCCGATGTCGGACTCTGGAATGCATCTGACAACTTTCGCAAGTCGTTATGAACCGATGCACGTCCCGGTATAGTCCCGGCCACCAGTACTTCTCCTTCAACTTCTCGAACGTGGCCCATGTCCCCCGGTGCCTGGCCCAAGGACTCTCGTGGTACGCCGTTAGCAATGCTTCCTGCTCCTCCTTCCTTGCCACCACCCGGAGTGGGACTCCATTTCACTTCTTCGGGTGCTTCCATATGCTTCCGTCTCGCAGGAAGAATCAGTACGCATTCTTTCGGATCCGGTGAGCCTCTTCCCTCGTCCATGCCGCTCCTGACGTCATCGTCTTCAAGAACCCATTGATCTAGAGCCACTCCCCATCATACTTGCTCTCGTTGAACTCGTTAAGCACCGAAGTGCTCCCAGCCTTTGCCGCTATGCGAGCTGACTTGAAGAAGTCCTCACCAACTTCTTCATTCTCTGAAACCATGCCATGCCGTCTTCGTCGTTGAACCGTGCTCTTGAAAGCATATCCGCCATGGTGTTGTCCTTACCAGAGATGTGTCGTATCTCCAGATTTAGAGACTTGATGTACGCGATCCACCTAAGCATTGCCAGGTCTAGAGTCGCGCATCCGGAAACCATACCGAGAATTGGTAGGCAGTTCGTCTCGATTATTACTTCCGTCCCGATTAGATAGTTCTTGTCAGCCTTGATTGCCGAAATGATACCCCACAGTTTGCGCTTGACCTAGGAGTATCCTCGCTGTCGCTCGCTCAATACCTTCACCCCGAATTGGATTGGGAACCACACGCCACTCTCGTCCTCCTGATTGATCACCCATCCGATCCTGGTCGGGCTTGTGTCTACAGTTACGTTGACGGGGACCTTCTTGCCGTAGACCGCCTTCCGGAGAGCCGATGCCGCGGTAAGCGCCTCTTTTAATGTTCGGATTGATTCCATATGTTCGTTCCTCCATTAGAAATTTCGCCCTTTCTTAAGTAACCCGTAGAGCGGTTCCGCGACGTGTGTGTAATGCGGGATCCAAATGTGATAGAATGCGCATGCCCCTAGGAACGTCCGCACCTCCGTAACTGACTTGCATTCTTCCTTCATCGCGGAGATGGCCTCTACCTTCGCCGGAGACGGTTTTCGGCTGTCAGGCCTGCACAGGTGACCGACCACAAGGATCTCTGGCTGCCCGAAAGTTGACTTCTCTTCGGAGAGGGTGAGCCGTGCACCCTCTAGTCTTTGCAGTACCTTCTCGCAGTCGTCAATGTGGTACACCACGAATCTCCGGCATCCGTCCGTCCCAACCATTTCATCCCTATCCTCCACTGGGCACCCCTTTATCGGTATATCATCCAGAAATGGCATGCTAATGTCTGGGATGCAGTCCCTCAGCACCTTGTTCATCACAATCACCATGTGTGCCACTGAGTTCGTCCCTCCCTGCGGTAGAGTACACATCCGCACTAAGCCGAGAGGTGTCCGCATCGTCGTGACATCCCTGCTCTCCTCGGCTAGTTGGAACTGGTCGTACCCTGAGTATAGATCCCCGACCAAATAGATCGACCTCCCGGCGAAGGCCTCTGCAAACTCGTTGATCGTCGGTCCGACTCCTGCGTTTCGAATGGTCACTTTATTGACCAGCTGTAGGTCCTGAATGAAGTGAAACGTGCCATTCTTCTTAGGCACAATAAACCACCGATTCGAGTATGGGGCACTCGACGGTTCGAGGACGCCCATCTCCACCTTCTGCTTTAGCGGCTCCATTAGCTTCGGGATGTGAGCTCTGGGCACTGGGATCGGTTTGAGATTCCACGACACATGCGGTACCATAAAAATAACCATCCGCTCAACGACCGTCGGGTCCACGCACCCGATCTCTCCCGACGAGAATGCGAAGGCCTTCCCGTGCCTCCTGAGCATTCTTCGAAACCGTTACTCCTCCGCCGGCGGTAGAAAGCCACCCCCACCAACCTTGAGTTCCCATAGCGTTATGTTGGTGAACTGGTGACCTATACCGGCCGGATCCTGTAGACTTGGGTCCGCCACGACCCCTTTCATTCGTAACCCGTTGCCCTCTAGCAAGGGTGCCATGACTGGCCTCACCTTTCAGTCCACAGTCTTGTACCTTGTATGCATGCAGGCCGTCCGATTCGACCTGACCCTTTCCCCGAAGTCAATAATGACTTTGTACATTTCCACTAAGTTAACCGGAATCATCCGGTCTTCATTGAGGCCTTCTTCGATCACCTTCCCAATTTTCCCCGGGGTGTCGTTGCAAGAGACCGCCTCCATGGCACCACTAATTTCCTCATCGGGGGTGAGGACTCCACGTATCCTGAGTCGTTCCTCTGCCCGCTTCTTCTCCCGGCCAATGACGCCGGCTATCGTACAACCTCCGCTATCGGAGAACGAAAACTTCCGACCTATGGTACATGTGTGGGGATCCTCCGGGGTGTTCGAACTATCGCGGCCCCACACCTTGATAGAACTCTCTAAATATCCCCTTGGCTTTTGCCGTCGAGGGTCTCGTGATTGCGCTCATGGTTCGGTCGCACGGTCAGGAATTGGATGGAGTGTCATCCATCTTGGCTCTTCACGCGTGCGTACGCTGAACCGTTATCCAACACTTTCGTCTCCATACGCGCTGCCGTAATGTATGGTTCTCCGAGTATCACTGAATGCGAGGATGTCTCCTGCACAAAGAAGTGCTGGTCGATCTCGATATCCCCGATTTTCACCTGCACATTCGGGCAGTCCCCATTTAGCTCCTCCGTGGCGCGCGTCACCGCTCGTATTTTCCACCCGTGCTTGGTGTTGATCGGCCACTTGCCTTTCTTCTAAAAGTCCATGGACATCAGGTTGATCTCTGAACCGTGGTCTACTAATGCCACCACCGACTCCTGGACGTGCCCGATCCTAACTGGGGTCTCCGTAGTGGCTCTTGCCCAGTGCAGCTGTGAATAGTGGCTTTCTGCCAACTCATCTTCTAGGGCCATGTCTTCTAGGTGCGTCGTTCGCACCTCCACCGGCCTCTCCGGTTCCGGCTCTGTCGAAAGCCTTTTCCGCTTCACCAAGTCCACGATGGAGTCATGGAATTCTTTCTTGGCGATCCCAACCACTTCCCTCAGCGACAACTCTACCTTGCTGTCAAGGATTCGTTCCTCAAGGACCTTCCGTAGGTCCGTCGTTCTTTCTATCTCGATGCACAACCGGTAGCCGACTTTCTTTGCTTGATCCGGTGTGCCAACATTACCGACGTCATGCTACTTCGGCCCAAATCGGGTCTTGTACCGTTGGAAAGATCTTCCGGCCTTTCCCGCATGCTTGTCTTCTACCAGAACTTCGTAGTTTTGGCACACGACTTCCACAAAGCCGGTCTTTTCTTCGACTGGATCACTTCGTGTTGTTACGCTCATGCGTAGGAAATAAGGCGGGACCACGGGGAGAAAGAGAGAGACCCGTTGAAACACAGAGAGACAGAAAATGAAAGAATCAAATCCAATAAGAAAATAGATTATGTACAGTTTGCAATGTTACAACCGGAAAGCCAGTGATAAAATCGACATAGAAGAACGCACGCCTTGAAATACGTGGTGGAGCCTCTACCGGAAGCACGCGGGCTTTCACGTAGTAGAGGCAGCCAACCTAACCCCAAAATCCCGGCAACAACGATGGTGGAGGAATGAGCTCGGTTCCTAGTCCGACATCACTTCGTCCTCTCTAAATGCCCGATCCCCACTCAGGTCCTTTCCCTCTCCTTTTATAGCACAAGGAGTGAGCCGTTTACAGACCGTTAAATCCCTGTTATTCTCTTCGATTCCCTACTTAATGAACTAGTGCTACCTAGGATAATTACATCGTCGGCCTGTACTAACTATGTATATAAATATATCAAAACATGTGGCTCGCTCTTCCGTCTGCAGGCTCTCGGTAGGCTGAGGCTCTGTCCTGTCCGTAACTTCCTCAGTGTTGCCGGCCATAGTTGTCCTCTTCGGTGAATTGGGCTGAGGATCCTCCTGTTCAGCGGTATCACTTTCCGGTATCGTGATGGGCTCACCTCTTTGTCACGTGCTGCCTACCATAGTTGTTATCTCTTGTCAAGTGGGTTGAGGTTCCTCTTGTTCAGTAGTATCACTTTCTGGTATCGCGATGGGCTCTGCGGTTGGCCGCGTGCTGCTTGCTTGCATGATTCGGTGAAACATATCCTCCTGACTTTCGCTGAAATTGTCTAGTAGTTGTACGAGTTCCTCGGAGTGTTGGTCCGCTAACGTGCGATAATCTTGCGCTAGGTCCTCGCTCACTACCGCAATGCCTTCCTCATTGAGTTTGTAGAAACCTCGACCGTCTTTCCTACGGTTCTCCCAGTCCGCTTGGTAGGTATGCAACCCCGCCGCTTGTGTTGCCCATGCCATCCAGCCTTTGTCTAGCACCGCTTGTAATTGCGCCGTAAACCTCTCTCGATTTGTTTGAAGAAGTATGCGCACGTTGTCGGTTATTACTTGGCAGCAGTTTTGCGCTTCTTCTAGGGTTTTCTTGAGGTTTTTGATTTCTTGCTTCATGACCACAACCGCTTCCTCATAATTGTTCTTCATTCCTGCCCATATCAAAGATTCCTTCGAGTGTAATTCCTCCAGCCGGCCCATTTCATTGTTCAGGTGAATTTCGACCTGATGCCGCACCTCCTGTTCCTGTACGAACTGCTTGTCATACCACGCTTTCGTCTTTTCCAATAACGCATGGAATCCTATGATCCCCGTTTCCAAGTTTTGGGCTTCCTCCCGTAGTTTGGTGTTTTCTCTTTCGTGTGAGTGTGTGCCGCTACCTCCGCTTCGAGTTTCTCTTCGAGGGCCTTCATTGCCTTTCGGCCTTTGGCCCGGATGTCCTTTTCTTTGTCGGAAGTTTGGCGGAGTTCGGCACAGAGGCGGTCAATCTCGGATTCTGCTAGCTACACGGCTTCAACCTCTTATCTTAGGGACTGGGCCTCGGTGGTGTTGTCTGTTGGTCGAGATTCCTGCTGCGCCGTAGTTACGTTCCGTTCGAACTGCGTGATGCGTTCGTTGGCATTTTGTAGCTTAGCTTGGGTCTGTTTAACCGTCTTCCAGACATTTTTGTTTTTAATCGCCATATCTTTGGCTCCGATACTGACCTTAGCCAGTTCCCTATGAACCTCGACGAGGGCCACGTTTAATGGGGGTAGTTAAATTCCCATTCGGCGTATAACGACATTCCACTGTCTGCCTACTCTGCCCCGCAACCCCTCATCCTCACTTTCCGCCGTTCTTGTTAGCGTGCAGTCAATCATTTGTTGTTCCACGTGCTCCTTAGCCATCCATTCTGAGACCTTTGTTTGTTGCGTCGCCAAAAATTACATGAGTTCGTAAGTAGTTCTGAACTGTAAAAGTGCGCCGGACTCATGGGTTGTGTCCGGTGTTGCGTTGTTACGCGCGTGCGTGGAGAACGAGGCGGGACCACGGGGGCCTTGGACCAAGAAATAACTGAATGAGAAGTGGGGAAGGAAACTACCGATGTACTTCACACGCGCACAGACACACAGATTCACAGGAGTTGCAACTAACTCTAAACAATGGAGACAGAACGAATGTATATGTATATATAAATCAAGGAGTTACAACCGGCAAGCCGGCGAGTGATAGGCTTAGATGCCTACACACACACACACGCGCATAGAACGCGAGATGGAGACTCTGCCGGAAGCACTCGGGCGTTTTGCGGAGCAGAGTCAGCCTCCCGAAAACCTGCACAGAACGACTATGGAGACGACATAGGAGAAGAGCTCGGTTCCAGTCCGGCAGCACTTAGTCCTCCACAAAACGCGATACCCTCTTTACAATACCTCTCCCTCTCTTTTATAGCCCAAGGAGGGAGGCCGTTACCACCCGTTACATCATGTTTATTCCCTGTCCTTTCGGACAGGGATAGGCCTCGATTTTCTCCCTAATGAATGCGTGCTACCTAGGATTTCACCTCAGCCGACTTGTACCTATCTACGTACTATACAACAAAACTTGTGCCCACGTGTAAGGGCCGGTTTACGCATGTTATACCCAGTTTCCACCTAGGGACGGTTTTCTCCACGACACCGGAATGTCGGGATACTTCAGGACTTCACTTGCCATCGTAAACACTCCTTTCCCCGGCTTTGACTGGGCCGTAATAATCGGCCGTGGTTCTCGGATTATTTCGAAAGTGGTGTTGGGCTCCGTAGCTGCGGAACTATCGACCAAGGCGGTCGTGTTTGTGTCCTCGGCTTTCCTGGCGTTGCTCGGCTTCCTACTCCTGTGGAGCTTCCTCCCTGCTCGCCGACCGTTCTCCCTATGTTGTCCGTGTGCTGGCCTGGGAAGATTGGGGTTCATCTTCCCATTCCGTGGTAGCCAACTCTGCTAACCTCCGTTTCGCGGAACGTGGCGGTAGCGTGGGTTTGTTGGGTTGTGGTGCGGGCAGACCTCGGGGTGGAAATAGTATCGTCAGATACTGTTGTATGATTGGCCTTAGCTTTTTGCTGCCTTGATACGTGTGCATGCCTTCCCGTAACGCTAGTCCCGTAATTACCCCCCAATCGACCGCGCGCCCTTCAAAGGTATCAATGATGATGCCTGCCTTTTGCTTTGGCATCCCATAGGCATTTACATGCACGCATCCTACCTCCAACAAGAACTTGGCTATTTCGTGAAAGAAGGGGTCACGGATTTCCTTCATCTTGTATGCTTTGGTGGACGCCGAATATGCCCCGAAATATCTCTACAAGGTTTTCGTAGGAGGGATGTCGAAATGTCTTTCTCCAAGCGATGACAAGTCAAGCTTCTTCCGGATGGATGCGTTGGTGACCATGTCTATATTGAGTTTCCTAGCAATGTCCAGGGCTTCAGGATGAGCAGGTGCCTCGGGGACTTTGATGTATCCATCCAGTCGCTTTTCGACAAGCCATCTACGCAAGGTGGCAGAAATAGTGATCGGCATTGTAGGTGGGTGAGACTCGTGGGGAGTGGGTGAGGTTTGCTGGCTATGGCGAACGTGGGCTCTGTGGTATGATGGAGAGGAAGGTGAGTGAGGAGAGCGACAAGAGCAAGGAGGGTTAGAGGCTGAAGATTGGTTTCTGTACTGTGCAAAAGACCTTCTATTTTGTTCTTTTTGTGGCCTAGGGTTCATTGATCTGTGAGCCATCGTGGTGCCGCGTGTTCTTGCTCTAGAAGTTTGTGCATTCATCAAGTCCTTTTAATAGCGTTACTATCTTCTCTTCTCTCTCTTTTTTTTTCCTTGTAACGGTTACATAGAATATTACTGTTACATTATAATACAGGTGGGTCCCTTTTAATGAATTAATCCACGGATTCTTTGGCCGTGTCGTTTACGGCGTGGAACGGGTTTGGAGGCACTGGTCCTAGGTAGGGTTTTAGTCGAAAACCATTCACTTTTAGTCGTAACACTTCTCCGGCTAGGGTGCCTAGTTGAAATGTGCCGTTTTCTGCGCCAACTATCTAGTACGGCCCCATCCAGTGGAATCTTAATTTTCCTGGCATTTGTCCCATCCGTGTTTGAAAGACTAAGACCGTTTTGCCGACCACAAAATCTTTTTCACATGCATTTCGATGCCGGTCCATGAATGCTTTACGCCGACGCTGCTCTTGTTCCAATATGGCCATGCTTCGTAATCATGTCTCGCCTAGTTCGAGTAGCTGTTGTAGCCGTATTTGCTCGGATTTGTCCTCTGGCAACCAGTCTCGTACTTGAATTTGTAGACTGGGTACTTGAAATTCGGCTGGCATTACGGCCTCCAGCCCAAATGCTAGCCTGAAAGGCATGGATTGTATGCTGGTCTTATAGCTGGTTTGGTATGCCCATAACGCGTTGTGCAATTTGGTATCCCAATCTGTTCTATTCTCATTGACTATCTTTTTGAGGATAGTTTGCATGTGTTCGTGAATTCGGCTAAGCCATTTGCCTGTGGGTAATACGGCGTACTATTTTTGTGGACCATGGTGTAGTGTTGGGTCAGTTCGCTGATGACCGTATTCAGAAAGTGACTCCCTTGTGCAGTAATCCGTAGCCACCAGGATATACTTATTGCTGGTTCGGGCAACCGCCGGTGTAAAGAGCCACACAAAATCGAGCCCCCACTTTTGGAAAGGATCCCACGGCAACACCGGTTGATGTGGCATTCTCGCAACTTCCGTAGGCTGGCCCATCCGTTGACATAAATCGCATTGTTTGCAATATTCATACGCATCCTTTTGCGTAGTTGGCCACCAAAGTCCTGCCTGCTAGATTTTCAGAGCCGTAACATCACCTCGTAATGTCCTCTCGCCATACCACAGTGAGCTTCACGTAAAACCGTTGCCATCTCATCCTAATGTATTCCGCGCCGCCAGATGCCGTCACTGCCTTTCTGATATAGGATGTCTTCTGTTAGGACCTCGGTCCCTCCGGATGGGATGATGCAGACCCCGTGAGAACTGGATGACTAGTACCTAGCAAGGAAGACCTAGTGAGAACCGGATATGGAAGGCCCGGTGAGAACCGGATGACGAGTACCCGACAAGGACGACCCAGTGAGAACCGGATGTTGCAGGCCCGATGAGAACCTCTCATCGGATGAAGGGACATATATGTAAATATGTTCTAGAGATCCCACTGGAGCTATATTTCTAAATATCCCGAAAGTCATATTAGTATAAATATGACCTAGGGAAAACTCAATGGGATCTGGCAAGAGGAATACCACCTCTACTGCGACAGTCAAAGTGCCATCCACCTTGCAAAGAACGCGGCATACCATTCTAGAACGAAGCACATCCAGCGCAGGTACCACTGGAGCGAGTAGAAGATCGAGAGTTCATGCTGATGAAGATCCACATGGAGGAGAATGGGTCGGATATGCTGACCAAGGTGCTGACACCTGACAAGCTACACGCATGCCGGAAGCGAATTGGATTAACCAGACATCCCATGCCGAAGTGAAGGGGGAGTTTGTTAGGATCTCGGTCCCTCCGGATGGGATGATGCAGACCCGGTGAGAACCGGATGATGAGTACCCGGCAAGGAAGACCCGGTGAGAACCTCTCATCGGATGAAGGGACATATATGTAAATATGTTCTAGAGAGCCCACTGGGGCTATATTTCTAAATATCCCGAAAGTCATATTAGTATAAATATGACCTAGGGCAAACTCAATGGAGTGTATCATAGAGTTATTGGTGTAACTTCTGTACAGAGTGTAAGAGAGAGAGTGAGAGCGATACAGAGTGGGTGTCTTTGCTGTAACTGCCGCCAGCCGAAGGTTGAGAGCACGAGGTCGTTGCCTCTGTGCTCCTCTGTTATATTATCTATACATAGTGATAGTTTGGGGTCTGTGGGCTCCTGTGGTTTTTCCCGTCTAGGGTTTCCACGTTAACATACTGTGTACCCTCTCTCATATTGTCTGGATATATGTGCATTTACCCTCATTGCCCATTTCTTCTGTGGTTGTGATTGTAACAAAGTGATTGAAGTCTCGGTTGTGGCCGAGCATTATTCTGCGTATTCATTACATCTTCAACTAAACAGAAATTACGACTCCAGACGACCAACCGTTTTTTCTCGTCCTTCCTTAATTGTGGTGGAGGTAACCTCGTGGTCAGAAAGTAGGTCATTTCCATCAACCTCCGATCCGGAAAAGTCTTTTCTGTTCTTGTTGCTAAGGTTCTGTTCCGCGTTTCACGCTCCACTGTGGAATAGTTACGCTCAACTGTTGATAGTTTCCAGATGGCGTAGTACACTGGTCTGTACCAATTCGGCTCCATGAGTTGCATCAATGCACTACCTATTGCTATATCCGAGGCATCCACAAATCTAGTGAGTGTACAACTAATGCTTGCGTTAGCATTATTTTTAGCGCATCATACACCTTTTCTTTCGTTGCTGTCCATTTGAAAGGAGTACGGTGGATGGCGACATGTAATGGTGTGGCGAAATCCGCGAAATAGCGTATCATCCGATTGTGCGATCGTATTTGTCCTAGAAACTAGTTGAGTGCTTTCGCATTTGTTGGCGTTTTTGCATGAGTAATCGCGGAGATTTTGTTTGGATCTACCGCTATCCCCTCCTTACTGACTATGTGGCCGAGGAGGGCTCCACTGGTGACGCCGAAGGCGCCTTCGGCGGGATTCAGGCTTAAGCATGAAGTTCAGCAACGCTCCAGGCAAAGCCGCAGATGCGTAAAATGTTCGGATGTTATCCCATACATACACTGCAAAATCGTCTAAAAAGACCTTCATGAAAGCGGGTATATATTCCAAAAAAATCTCCGTGATTGTCCGCTGAAATGTAGTCGGCGTCGTCTTTAGCCCAAACATCATGACGACTGCGACATAAACTCCCTAGTTCATGACAAACGCCGTCTTTTCTTGGTCGTCAGGATGCATGCATACTTGATTGTACCCACTAAAGCCGTCTAGAAAGTTGTACATGTCATGCCCTACAACTGCATCCAGTACATTGTCGGTGAAAGGTAAAGGGAATGCATCTGTAATAGTTACTGCGTTCAATTTCTGGTAGTCCACGCACACACATATTTTTCCATTTTTCTTTGGTACAACTACTATCGGGCTTAGCCATGTAGCTTGCTTGACTGGTCGAATGAATCTGGCCTTGAGAAGTTTGTCAATTTCCTCTTTTACGCGAGCTGCATAATTCGGATTCATGCGGTATCGACGCTGCTGGACTGGTTTCGCATCGGTTGCTAAATTGATCTTATGTTGATAGAACTTCAGATCTAATCCCTTCATGTCCTTGTGGGACCAAGCAAACACATCTTTATACTCCTTGAGCAGTGCTATCATCTCCTCTCTCTGATCCAGTAGTAACTATTTTGTGATGGAGAGGAGTCGGGGGTCTGATGTAGTTCCTACGTTAACTTCTTCTAGGGCTGAGGCAGCGACTCGTCGTGAAATTTCCATTTCCTTCTCGAACGCTACCCGTGCTCTGCTTAATTCCATTATCGACTTTGGGTTTGGTTCATAACCCTCTTCGTGAAGTGAAGTAGGCATAGCGTAATCCGCCACAGTTTCTATTACGTCGATTTCGAATAGCAAAATGATTCGGAGGTGCTCGTCCAGGTATGCTTCCAACTCTGTATCATCCACCCCATCCAACATATTTATATCTTCCGCGTATAATGGTGTTATCCCCTTTGGTTGTGTTGTCATTTCTTCTATGGGTACGCGAACCTTGGTGCGTCCTCGTCGAAAACTGATGCACTTATGTTGCCAGCTCTGTTTGATATTCGCCGAATGAAGCCAAGGTCTGGCAAGCAGCATTGGATACACTCCCAGAGTGTCGAGGGTGAGGACTACCGCCGAGATGTGGAAGTGATGTCTGCCAATGATGATGCCTAATTTTCGGATTAAACCCTAAACCCTAACTAAGCGGGTATCCACCATGTGAAGCCAAAACGGGCAAGCTTCCCATTCTGAAATTCCCAATTGTTCGCATGTCTTCGCGTTAATTACATTGATGCCAGAGCCCCCATCGATTACACATCCTATGATTTCCTGACCGTGTAATACCAACTTAATAGTTGGATTGTAGTGATCCACCACCGTTGGTCCGTCGTTGGTGGCCGTAAAATTGGCAGACACACTTACCCCAGGTCTACTCGTTATGTGATCCTCTACGGCTTGGCGGAATCGTGGAACTAATTCGAAGCCTGCCAATGCTTGCCATATGGGATCCAGGGATATTATGTCTTCCTCCAATGGCCCAACACTGTTTGCGGACTCCTGACGCATGCACTCCGTATTGGCCGCGTTCGCTTTTTCGACCCATGCTTGGGCCGTCTTACGTATCTCATCTTGCACGGCCTGTAAAAGAATACGTTCTGCGGAAGTGTGTGCGTAAGACACAGAGTGCACAGTTCGGGAGAATAAGACAGTTAGGTAAAACACAGAAAATGCAGAGATGGAGAGGGAGAGACAGAGAGAGCAGACAATTCAGCTCTATTTCAAAATAATGACGCTCTGTACACACACCGTGCTCAGTGAGCACCTTTTATACAAGCCCTGACTATCGGGCTAACATAAGTACTAACACTACTTGAATGCTCATAAATGAGCCTGCTACACTAACTCCCAAAATTATTCCTTACGAGGAATACCATACTAACGGCCTTCCCGTTTACGCACCGATACGGCCACGTTATGCGTACTATTTTACGCACCCAGTCTACACACTGGGTTACGCAACATATTACGCACTCAATGTTGAGCTTGTCACTCAACACTCACCCTCAAGCTCAACTTGAGGTTCCGCTTGCTCTGCCAGATCTATGCTCCGGTTCCTTCTGGCTTCATGCCTCGTTCGCGCTCCTCGACCCATTCGATTCCGCACACTTCGACCCTTTCGACCGGCTTGTCTGCTCGTTCGGCCCTTCTCAGTGCCCTTGTTGTCGCGGTGTCGGCGCGTCCTTCACTGCCCTTTTCTCCGCATGGCCTCCAGTTGATTCGGTGTATCGGAATCGAACATTTCGATTGAATCAAACACTTCCAATTCAATTCCGCTCTCATCCAAATTGGCTGTCTCCAATTCGTCTCCTTTCTTTAGGCCTATGACTACATCAGACCACGTCTTAGTCTTGGCCTTATCTCCTACTGTTTCGGCTGTCCTCAGCTCCTTCTTATGCTTACGGCCCTTGCTTCCGTCTTCGGCTTCTTCAGTCGGTTTGAAGTCGAATTGTCCATCCGACTCCGCATCTCGGTCACTTCCGCCGTGATGCTTACCTCCTCTCCTTTCACACTCATGTCCCTATTCTTCCTTGCTCCATCTCAAGTTCGGCGTGTCGAGGTGACGCAACCCTAGCTCACCCGAGAAATGTCGTAACTTGTCGGGACCAAGAGGTTTTGTGAAGATGTCGGCAATCTGCCAATTAGTCGAAACATGCATCAATTCGACTTCTCCTAAAAGGACCTACTCGTGGACAAAATGGTATTGCACCTCAATGTGCTTGGTTCGGGCGTGGAACACGGGGTTTTTCGCAAGGTGGATACTGCTAAGGTTGTCGCAATAGATTGTCGTCGGATTAGACACCTCTACCTGCAGATCCCGTAATACACGTCTCAGCCAAATGACTTTGCACGTAGCGATGGTCGCCCCTCGATATTCAGCCTCCGTGCTCGAGAACGCTACTGTTGGCCGCTTTTTGCTGCTCCACGTGATCGCCACACTTCCTAACGAGAATGCGTATCCAGATGTGGATCAACGATCGTGGGCGTTTCCAACCCAATCGGCATTCGTGTAGCCGACTAATTATTCGGCTATGCCTGCCTAATAAAACAACGCCATGTCTTTCATGCCGTTGACATAACGCAGCATCCATTGCATGCACTGAAAGTGTTCGGCCATAGGTTGCGAGATGAATTAACTGATTAAGCCGACCGGGTAGCTAAGATCCGGTCGAGTGATCGTCAAATAGATGAGGGTTCCGACAATCCGTATTGGGTCGCACGCCTTGCCCGAATCTGGGCGAAGCTTCATGTTTCTATCCAGAGGGGTCGAGATGGGCTTACAGTTTTCCATCCCGAACTTGAAGAGCATATTGAACGCGTAATGATATTGGCTGATCAATATGCCTTCGGAGGTATGGACCACTTCGATCCCAAGGAAGTAATGAAGGTCTCCGAGATCCTTCATTTCAAACGATGCCGCAAGCTGAGACTTCACGCGGCGGATTTCGTGAAGGTTTGCACCGGCGATGACTAAATCATCAACATACAAGAGTAGGCTGATCGGTCCATATTGTCCTTGCTGAACGAATAGAGAAGAGTCTGACTTTGACGACGCAAACCCCATCCTACGCAGCTGTTGCGTAATCTTCGTGTTCCAGGCTCGCGGGACTTGCTTAAGTCCGTACAATGACTACTTCAATCGGCAAAGTGCCGAGGTGTTTTGTTTGGATAGAAATCCGGGGGGTTGTACCATGTACACTTGCTCCTCAAGATCACCTTGCAGGAACGCTTTCTTTACATCTATCTGATGTAAATGCCACCCCTTTGTCGTGGCTACGACTAGTAGGACTCACACGGTAGTCATCTTTGCGCGAAGGTCTCCTCATAGTCCACGTCGTGCTTTTGTGCGTAGCCTTTTGCTACTAAACGGGCCTTGTAGCGGTTGATGGAGCCATCCATGTTGTGTTTCACATTATCAGTCGATCGGCTTTACACCCTTCGGTGCGTCAACCAGGTCCCATGTCTCATTCTACGTTAAGGTACACATCTCTTCCTCCATTGCAGCACGCCAATTTGCGTCCTTCGCCACTTCTGCGTAGCTCTCCGGCTCACGCACTTCCGCCACTCGTGTCATGTACGCGTAATGGTGCACCATGTACTCATTATACCCATATCTCTTTGCGGGGTTCTTCTGGCAGGTAGATTGGCATACTTCGTGATTACACGATTTCGTGACCTTTTCGGTCGATTTCGACCTCTTCCATGGAGTTTCCTTCTCGATTGGCTCAAGGTCAGATTCACTTCGAACTGACTCGGCACTACCAAAATCGTATTCCGGCGTCTTCTTCTTCCCCTTCTCCTTGTGCGTAAACCGTCTCCTCGGTTCTTTACATGGGAATATCACGACCGAGTCTCCACTACTCACCGTCTCATCATCTGGGTGGTCATCTCGGCCCAACCCCTCATACGGCCCGCTTAGTCGAAATGAGATCAGACTCTCTCTCAAAGCTCCGATTTCTTCATCGTGCGGAGGCATTTCAGCCTTGCTGATTTCTTCTTCAAAAATCGGATTTGAGGTGAGGTCTGGAGTCGGAGGCAAGTACCAGGACGCGGACTCATCAAACACAACGTCGTGGCTCACACGTGCTTTTTGGGTGCATGGGTTATATATACCCCTTCTGCTCGTCCGAATAGCCGACCAAGATACACTTCTCGGCTTTCGCGTTCAGCTTCCTCTATTTCTCCTTCGGCATGTGCACATACACAATGTTGCCGAAAATCCTCAAGTGTGCCAAGTTTGGCTTCTTCCCGAAGTACAGCTCATGTGGCAACACTCTTCCATCAGCACACTTTTCTTTGCAATCGTGCATGCCCACATGTGTTGAGTGAAATCATCGATGAAGGTTACAAAGTAACGGCTTCCACCAAGAGTCACGTTCTGTGCCAGTCCCCACACATCCGAGTGGATCAAATCGAGCGGATTATGGTTCCGATTACGCTCATTGGGGAATGGAAGTCGGTGTTGTTTTCCCATTGGACAGGCTTCGCAGACTTGGACATTCCAGTCATGAAATTTCGACAACCCGAAAACAATGTTCTTCGTCTGCATTTCACGAAGTTGTGGGAAATTTACGTGGCCAAACCGCTTGTGCCATAGGTCGATATCCGATTCGACCTTTTGTCCTTTTGTATACAACGTGGTTCCGACTTGATTAGTGTCGAGGATAAACATCCTCCCTTCACGGTGCCCTTGCGCGATTACTTTGCCTTCCTCTTCTATGAAGCAGCCGAACTGCGTGAATCGAACTTGCATACCTTGGTCAATGATCTGACCGACCGACACCAAGTTCTTGTCGGGACGTGCAACATGTTCATTAGCTTCCCTTTCTGCCTGACGTGGCTGAGGGGAACTTCGTCGACATGTTCGATGGCATGCGGAGTGTCGTCTCCCGTTTCGACCACTCCTTGTGATTTCGGTTTCTCCAAGTACGAGAACCATTCCTCGTGACTCGTCATATGATTTGACGTTCCGGAATCAACATACCACACCTCGCTTGATTTCGAGGTGTTCATAGCCATAGAATTGGCTTTATGCTTCATTACGAAGGCAGGGCCCACTCCATTTCCAACTCGTTCAGAGCCTTCTGCATAGTGCGATCTCTGATGCCTTTCTGCGTCTCTTCGGCTCGATCCGGCTTTGTCCGAATCAGCTCCCTTTTTCCAGCACTCGCTCTCCTTGTGGCCTTTCTTGCCACAGTACCAACAATCCGGCACGGTCTTCTCTTGCCGTCTTCCGGGGCCGCCATGACTCCCCCTGCTTGCGGAGGGTTCGGAATTGCTTCCGGCATCTCGATTTTGACGTACATTCTGCTCTTTTTGGCCGCCTCCATTGCGCGCCGATCCGCCTCATCCACCACGACCACGGGGCCTATCATCCTCCATGTAGAGCATCTTGCCATTGGCGTGCACACTCGTCGACGCACCCGCGTGGTTTTCTTCTACGATCAACATTGACTGAAGCTCGAAAAACGAAGGCATAATCTCCCTCGTGCAGACCGCCGTTCGGAAAGGTTCGAACTTTGACGCCAAGCCACCAAGAGAAACCTGCACCATTTCATTTTCCTCGACGTTCACGTTTACGGAGGCGAGAAAGTCGCAGATTTCTTTGATCTTGGTGGTTTAATCAGCCACCGACATATCTCTTTGTCGTACATTCCTGAGCTCTTGTCTGAGCTGCAGCTTCATGGCCGTTGTGCTGGCGGCAAAAATCCTTTTGAGATTCGCCC
Source organism: Azolla caroliniana (assembly GCF_043228905.1). Lineage (NCBI taxonomy): Eukaryota > Viridiplantae > Streptophyta > Polypodiopsida > Salviniales > Salviniaceae > Azolla > Azolla caroliniana. Next base: position 9,575,044 of record NW_028230452.1, read on the forward strand.
ACGCGTCCTTCGGCGTCTTGGCATCCTGAATATAGCTAAAAAGTTGATCGCTCACACAGGACGCGAAGTAGTACAACACTCTGCTTGCCGCTTGTTCCCAAGCCGGATAGTTCCTGTGTGTCAAGTCGAGTGCCAAATCGTTTGCTCCTTCGACATAACTCTAGTAACCATGGTCGAGGAGGTACTGGTACATCTTGTAAGACCAAGATGCGTAGTTGCTTCTGTCAAGCTTTTCAGTTGGAAGTGAGCTTCCCATTCCTCTGTTCATAGTATTGTCTTTTTCTTCTATGAACGCGAACAACTTCAACTCTGTTTCGTCACTAACTTTTCTTGTTGGTTGTAGAGGACTTCAACGCTTGCACTCTAATACCATGTAAAATAATACGATGTGCGGAAGCGTGTGCGTAAGACACAGAGTGCACAGTTCGGGAGAATAAGACAGTTAGGTAAAACACAGAAAATGCAAAGATGGAGAGGGAGAGAGAGAGAGAGAGAGCAGACAACTCAGTTCTATTTCAAAATAATGACGCTCTGTACATACACCGTGCTCAGTGAGCACCTTTTATACAAGCCCTAACTATCGGGCTGACACAAGTATTGACAGTACTTGAATGCTCATACATGAGCCTGCTACACTAACTCCCAAAATTAATCCTTACGAGGAATACCATACTACTGGCCTTCCGGTTTACGCACCGATACGGCCACGTTATGCGTACTACTTTACGCACCCAGTCTACGCACTGGGTTACACACCATATTACGCACTCAATGATAAGCTTGTCACTCAACAAGGCCCAATCAACATTTTTCGTTTGCTTCCTTGTCGTAACTTGCTGAACTTCCGCCATAATCGTATTGACGGTAGCGCCCTTGCCCTTGCGTAGTGGACATTGAGTGGCATAATGTCTGGGTTGTTGGCAAACGAAACAATGGACGCTGGATTCGCCTTTCTCGGCAGCTAGTGGCGTGTTCTTATCCCCAGGTGTGGCTTGCTCCTCCTGGTCTTGTTTTATTCTTCTAAAATTCCGTGGTGGTTGTTGTGGGTCCTTGTGCGGCTCCTGGTGCCGGTCTTCTTCCGAACTTTCGTTGTAACGCCGTTGGTCCCTATACTATCGATGTTCCCCACGAGGCCCATTGAAGCACCACGTTTGGTCACCGAACAGTAGTTTTCGTAACGACGTCCTCCTTTATTATATCTGCGGTTGCCCCGGTCTTCTTCATCCTCGTGCTCTTCTTCCTCGGAATCGTTGTTATTCCGGCGACTCCGGTAGTACCGGTCGTCGCGTGGATTCTGATCCGTATACTGGGGTTGTTCTTCTTGTCGCCTTTGATCATTTCAGCGAGGTGGTCATTGTGTTTCTACGTTTCGTACTGTGGGCGTAGGTCTATTCAACATATTGTATTCACACTGCTCGACCGTGTGTGCTTTCGAGTGACAGATTGGGTAGTGGATTCGCATGTTGCATTCCACCACGGAATGCCCGGAATTGAGGCAAATCGTGCACTAGATTGCCTGACAAAAATGTCGTTCCTCGTCATGAGGTAACGCTTGTCGTAATGAGGACATGGAAAACCCTTCCTCTTCTTCGTCCAACTCGAGTTGTAACGCCCGCTTTATGACCATATCGGTTGTGTCTCCTTTCACGCTATTGTTGTTGAGCGTCATTCGTATAGGTCGTCGTACGGCTGCTAGAAATGTCTCCCGAGCCTTGTCATCTTTCGGGCCCCGTTCTAATTTCCGCTGCAGATTTTTGAAGCGTAAACTAAAGTCTGCGACAGACTCGGCTGGCAACTGTTTGATTGTATAGAACTGCCTGATGATTTCGCGCTGCAGCAGCCTCCGATGAAAGAAACGCAAAAAGGTCGACTGCAGCTGGTCGAAGGTCATGATTGCTGGCAGATCCATCTGCGAATGCCAAAACACAGCTCTACCATCCAAAGTTAATCCAAACTCTGTCATTTTGGACTTGTGCACTTCCTCTTCTGGAAGTTGCTACGCCATGTGATTCGCATTCCAAACATTTAGGAATAGGCGAATGTGGGTTGCGGCGTCTGTTTCGCCGTTGAAGCGGGGATAGGAGAAGGCCATTCTGGACACTATGGCGGTAGGGGAAGACCACAGTACTTGTGTTGTGATGGAACTTCCTACGTGCCGCCGTGGTGTTTGGTGAGCGGGAAATCGACTTTGTGGTCCGAACGGATATCACTGAGGCGAGGCTTTTGCCTTGCGCGGTCCTCTGCCTGATGTGTGATGGACCTTGTGATTGGTCGGTCTTGTTGTGTCGGTTCTCTGGGTCGTCTACGCCTTAACATCCATTCGTCACTGTTCATCTGCGAGAAGACACATATCACCAGGTGTGCCAAACGTGTTGCTGGGGTGGGGGGTGAAGCCTTTCACCCCTAGAATGGCTTCACCCCCCTCCCAAGGGGGTTACGTGTGAGGGAAAGAGAGAAGTAAAGAAAATAGAGAATGACACAAAATGAGAGGGGAAAAACTATATCCATTACATGCCCCATAAGGGGTTTATATAATACATACAATGTAACAGTTACATGACCGTTATAAATAAGACCGTTACACATTCTTGTACACATGCACATAATTGTGCATGTGTCCATACACATACTCATCCTCACACACTCATTTACTTTACACATACACATCAACCACATCATTACACATACCCTTATGCCTCCCCGTATATTCTTACGGGTAACACATAACACATGGCACTCCTGTGGGATAGTGCATTGCACGGTGAACCCACTCGCCATGGCAACTCTTCTCGACTAGAACTCCATCGGTCGTCTCAACGGTCGGAAATCCCTCGACCGGATCACTACTCTACGATCGATAACTTCGATCGGAGCTTTGCTTGACTCAAACCTTCTCGCTCGGTCAGCACAAGTCGCGATTGGATCATACACCAATTGGCTAGTTCGATGTGACATGGGTCGTGAAATCGTGTTGTGCATTTGTGTATTCTTTCTTTCATCATGTGAAGTGAGTTTTATATTTTTTTACCCTTTGATCTTTAAAATTTGTACCCTCAAGTTTTTAAAAATTTTATTTTCGGCTCTTGTGTTTTCGAAATTCTGCATTCTGCCCTCCAAATTTTGAAATCTCATGTCATGCCCTTGAGCTTTTGAAATTTTGTCTTCTACCTCGAACTTTTGAAATTCGAGTGCATGCCCTCAAGTTCTTGTAATTTTCTTCTCTGCCCTTGAGTTTTTGAAAATTTTCTTTCTGCCCCTTTCTCTTTGTTCCCATTCATATTCTCGCCTTTCACTTCTAGCGAATTGCGGTGGCAGCGGCAGAAACAATAGTGGCTTTAATTGTATTTCTCATGTTGTAAGCATAATTCTCCATTTCGAGTTTTTAGACTCCCCTTTGATCTTATGCTCTTCATCTTCAGATTTGTATTTCTCTGAATATGTTTGTCCCAAAGAGGTATTAAACAAACAACCATGTCCATGAGAACAATATCAAAAATTGCCACCGCTTCAAGAGGATATCGCATCATTTTCACATACAAATCCTCATCATAGTCTAAGATATTCATGGCATTTACATTTAGAGAGTTCTCTTCTAGCTCCATGATGATAGATCCTCGTTGAGCGGAGGAAGAGGCATGGGGTGCAGCGGAGATACCCTTGCTTCCCGAGGAGTGAGATGGGTCCATAGGGTCCGGAATAGCTATGCGAAGGGCATCAGTGATGAACTTTCTAGTCAAGAATCGTGATTGGTCAGTGGATTTAGTGGCCAGTGGTTGTTGGCTGTGTTGTTGATTAAGATTATTCTGCGACGAAGAAGGAGGTTCTGTTCTCTAAGAAGGAGGCGATGGCGGCGGATCTCTCTGGGAAGAAGAGTTGGATCGTGTAGATCGTGCCATATTCCTTCTCTGTTATACAACTGCCTAACCGCTTCTCTAAGAATTCTCTCTTGCGCCTTCAATTACACCAGACCAATTCTCTGAATGAGAGATTCAAGGGTTTTTGCTTTTGCTTCTACATAGTCTTCTGCTTCTTGTTCTTCTCTGCTACCGTGTCTTCTGCTACCTCTTTCTTCACCTTCTCCATGGGTCTTGACCAAGTTATCCTCACGTTTACGACGAGCTTCATCAACATCAACAGAGACCTTATACACCTTCGGACGTACCTCAATGAGGGCAATAGGGCATAGAGACATGGCTATAGACAGATAGAGAGGGAGAGACATCGTTCTTCATCGTCGTCAGAGCCGGCTACCGATGACTGTCTGTCCGCCCTTTGGATCCCCACTGCTCCTCTTCCATATCTTCCTTTTCTCCATCTTCTTCACTCAACCCTTGACTCAAGGGATTGATTGTCCGAAGCTGAGCTCGTTGATGCTCGTTTATGTTCTTTTGAATATTTGTAGAGACATGATTTGATGATCCAGAAGTTGAGCTTAGCTGTAGAGCTCTTGACACATAGGAGCTACCATGGAAGCCACCGTGCCCTCCCATTTCCACAGCTTCATATTGCCATTGTTGAAGAAGCCGCATACCTAATGGTCTCCACGCCCACGTTCTTCTTCTTCTTCCACTTCAATGAGGATTTAGGGTTTTCATAGCATAGATAGAAACCAACCGATGAGCCTGAGGGGAAGGAGAGAGACATAAACACATACAACACAAGCAAACAAACAAACATGTAGAGAGTTGAAGATGTAAATCACCATTTTCATCTCAGATTGGCTGTGACACAGAGATATTAGTGATGGAGGGGGAGAGTGAGGGAGAGTGAGACTTCTTCTCAAAGGAGGGTCATCCTTTCAAGCATGCCAAAAGTGTCGCCGATTAGGAACACTCTCTACGCTCAGTCCTTCGAGGTAGACCTCAAGGTCACTGTGTTACAAGGAATGGAACCTTCGTACTGTAAATCATAATGGGATACTCCCTCGTATCCTAGTAGCGTATAAGGGAGACAACTACAACCGAACTCTTTAGGAAGTGCACTAGTATCCGCACTTACGCCTACACCCTTACGATTTACAGTACGCAACAGAGAAATAAAGAACACAGTAGATAAAACCACAGATATGCACAGAGATCAGAGAAGATAGTATTCTATTAGGAAAAACGCTCTATGCACCAAAATTACACGCTACCTCTTACAGAGGATTTCTGCCCTTTATATACACAGGGCTTTTAGTGGTTCACGCTTCCCGCGTGAACCGTTCCATGCGTTTCTTAACATCTGTCACTAAGTGCGGATAGTGAGGCGAAACCATCGGGGTTCTGGACCGAAAGGACTCGAAGTTTGCATTAGCTTTAACGAGAAAGGATTTAAGATAGATTGAAAGAGAGAGATTGACATAAGATAAAACACTTGACTTTAGATTGAGAGAGACAAGATACATCAACAATAGGGTTACAAGTTTCTTATTTGATCATCCAAAAAAATTTACATTAGTCCTTTCATCTTTTTCCTCCCCTCTGTTATAGATGCCCTCATGCATTTGAGGGTACAAGACATGCATAAAATGCATGTTTGCCATTTAGCGCTCATGTATTACATGTGGTGCATGATAACCATGTCACTCATATTAGCTCTCATATATGAGAATTTACATATAAAGTTACAATGATAAAAATATAAATCCAAGAAAATGTGTTGGCTTAGTGGTAAGCCTATTGACTCTCCACTTGGAGGTGCAAGGTTCAAATCCTTGCTTTCCCTCCTTGTGTATATGTATAAATATTTATTTAGTTATTTATCCATCTAGTCGTTTGGTTTAGATGCCGGTTACGTTGCGGTCCGGTTTTGGTTGACCAAAACCTTTGGAAGTAGCCAGGCCACACCCCTTCATCCAATAGCTTAGTTCAAGTCACCTTGAACTCTCTATGCTCCACACATAGACACAAAGATAATAGCTTTTGCTCTACCTTATATATGGTGAGATCCTTATTTCCTGTCTATGTGGGATATCTCATAATTCTAGTTTTCTCTTTGTCTTTGCAAACTTCCTACCCACATAAATTGACAGTTAGATGTTTGTTTCTTATGTAGTAAAGTGCATCTGAAAGCTCTTCAAGACCTCCATCTTTTTATAGTTTTATGTGATTTTCACACTATTGCCGAAAATCTTCACGACACCATCGGTTACTATTCTGACGGACAACAAACAACCAAGAAGTGGTTCAACCAACATGGGTTAAGAGGCTTCCTGAGGATAGCAGAGGCACCGCCGCACAACGAAGCAGAAGAAGTTGTGCATAAAATCGACACGGAAATCATAACGGAGGAAGCCATCTGCGCTCTAATCAGATTGTCGGAACGGGGTATCTAATCCATCGAGAACTCTTCTCCTGAAACACTAACCAAGTTTTTTGGCGAGTGTTTTCTTGCCAGCAAGGCTCACTGGACGCAGGGCGACAAGGACCCCCTGTTCAGAGGAGTGGCTCATGTCCTCCACGAGTATGGGTTCATGTACCCCCGACCCCCGGCAATGCCAAAGAACAAAGCCGGTTTCATCATTGCTACATATACAGGGGTGCAAGTGGATTGGTCGATAATCATCACCGATTGCTTGCAGACGACTATAGAATCAGTGTAAAACAGCAAGAAATTATGGACGACTGTGGCTCAATGGCTGATTCTCTTGGCACCCCCGATGGAGCCGGTAAGACTAAGAAGCAGGTTTGAGTAACAGAGACCACGCCCAACAAACCTTCAAAATAGCAGCAACTCCTAGCCAAGCACACTCCCGTATGGAAAGAGGGCAGTACCTCGCAGCAAGGGAAAGAACCTCCTAGCCGGAAGGGGCAAGTAGAGACAGAGACACCAATGGAGCCACCAGTAAGGCCTCTTAAAATCAAGTTGCGCTGACAGGAACAAGAGTCGGACCCCTTGGCAACAAAGATCAATATCAGAACCCAAGAGGAGGAGGCGGAGGAAGACCCCGCCAATAACCTCCTACATCTCCAGAAGCATAGCGACGCGGAGCAGAAGGGGGACGAATCGGGTATGATTAAGGACAGCGCACCAACACCCCGTTCCGAGGGACTGGAGCCAAGGAAGGAGGCGGAACCAATTCAACCAGAAACAATGAAAGAGTTACCTGTGCGGCAAGAAGCAACAATGTCGGTGATCCAAGAACTGGTAATCGAAATGCCTACATCACCGGGGCAACAAGCACAACAAGAGCAGGAGTTGTCGCTATAGGCACCAATCCAAAAAGGGCTTCCGGCGAGAACACAGGCCACGCCACAACCAGAACCGGCACGACAATAAGGTACCGATAGTCAATGGCTATGGTGGATCGGCGAACAGGTGGTCGGGGTTGTGTGCCAAATAGAAATGGAGGAGAGAGCATAGGGGGATCGGTTGTTCATCACAACCGAAGAACTTGAGAAGGCCCGATCGAGGATCCGGAGCATGGAAGAAGAAATTGCGCATGCCAAAGCAAAGGCGGCTAAGCAGGTCATAGAAGGACCAATACTACCAGAACCGGTGGCTCCAAGGAATGTACAAACCAATAAGATGTCGGTAACTGAAATAGCACCGGATGCAAATAAGGCATAAGAACAAGAACTCGCCACTCTCAGAGAGGAATTAGCGGCCCAAGAGGCCTTAAGGGCTAGAGATTGAGACTTGAAGAAGGTGACGGAGGAGGAACAACGAAAAACGGCAAATAACCTTCGAAAAGTCGAGGACAATCTACAGAAGGGTCATCAAGCATATGACCGATTGAAGGAAGAAAAAGAAAAGCTGTTGCAAGAAAAGGACAAACTTCGGTGATCAGCGGAAGTCGAGATTGAGCGGCTATAAGAAGAACTCCGGCAACAGAAGGACCAGGAGGACCGGACCTGACGCCAAATCTATCAGAAGCTGAAACAGAAAACAGAGGATTTTGATAGGTTGCACCGGGATCACAAGCACCTAGAGGCGGAAAACAAGAAATTGATGGCAGAAGGTGACCGGCAACAAGAGAAGATGCGGGAACTCTGGGATGAACCCAACAGGACGACAACGACATTGGCGGAAGAAAGAACCAAGGGAGTTGAAGTGGCAAAGATGCTGGCAGAAGCGGCGAAGGACAGAATGGAGCTTACCCGGCAGCATCATGAGCAGATGGAACGAGCAAAGATGGCTCTGAACAGAGTTCAGATGACTTATCAGACACAATTGATGTAGTATTAGGGACAAGCTGAGTCAACCGCGATCCTCATAAAGCAATTAAAGGATGAAAAGCAGGCCGCGGAGGATAAGTCAAAGATGGGACTTGGTCGTATTCGAGACATTGTACTAACATGGAGGGACCGGACGAAGAGGTTAGTTGAAGAAAGTTCAGTACAGTGGTGGTCCAAATGGGCAAAGCAGGCAACCAAGTTGAAGGCCCCGACGAAAATGGTTGTAGAGAGCTTAGCCATCCCACTGAACATCACATGCTAATTGTCTAAATTCAGAGGCATAAACGGATACCGGACGCATATTTTGATGTAATGAATAGAGTTTGGCGATGGCAGTTCGATGTCAGTCAATATCCCCAATTGTTGCCTCAAACTCTGCCAAAAAGGTAGGTAAATTATGTAGAAGTGGTGATGAAGTTTTGACCAGCGCTGCAAACCAGGCTTCTGCAGCTCCGGACAGAAGGGTCCCGATGAAACCAACTTGATGAAAATCATCCGCATACCGTTGAGGTTGTGGTTGGATAATAAGCTTGATCTGATTTATGAACCCTCTGAAGTGCTTCCTCGTGCCATCGAACTTGTGAGGTAAACTAATCTTGGGCTCCATACTTGTACTGGGATGGGGAGGAGTTGGAGAAAGTCGAGACAAGGAACCAGGCTCTATAGGTAGAACATTTATTGATGTAGGAGGAGAATTGTTTTTTTCATCGACTTCCATCGATGTTCCAACTTGAAGCTTCTGTAACGATTCCCGAAGTTTGTCATTCTCAAGTTGAAGTTGATGCATGGCTTCTATGAGCTAATTTATTCTCTCGGTAAGATCCGACATGCTGAGGCTGAGAAAATGAGAAGGTGAACAAACTGTCACGAACGGGTGGAATGAGGCTAAGTACTAAGAGAGAGCGAGAGCATAAGCAAGGCCACAAGATTGTCAAGGACAAGTAGATGAGGCTCAATACTAAGAGATCGTGGGAGAGAGAGCTTAGAAAAGAGAACAGTATTTATACAAGAATGTGGAGGTATTCATGAAAGCTAGAAGACTTCTAGAGAGTGCATGAAGATGCATTCTCTAGAAGGTTCATGAAAGTTCTAGTGATCAATCTATAATGAAATAAGTTGAATCTTATACAATACAATAATGCATAGATGGATGTAGCTCAATTGGTAAGGTTGCCTAATAAGACCAGAAGGTCATGGGTTCAACCCTCACCATTCCATGTGGCATCCTATCTATGACAAGAACAACTACAACAATTAATTGTGAATATTACAAAGGAGATTAACCGACACATTACGAGGTAGGAGGTGGTGCTTTATATATGGTCACCCTCTCTCTATTTTCTCTCACTAAAACGCCCACTCTCTCTCTAGAACCTTGGGAAATGTGGAACCTCATTAGTTATGAGGAATATGAAACTCATTAGTTATGTGTCATAGAATATGATTCTATGACACATAGTTAATATGTAGAAAGTAGTGGTGATCTTTGACCTTTGAGTGCTAATAGATTCTCAAAAGGTGTGTTCACACACTAGACTAGGTTGAGCTTGATTCTCAACACCCCCAAGCAAGTTCACACTTGGCCCTTACGGTGTCGTAGTGTAGGTTGCACACTATGCGGAAATTATATTTTTGTCCCTCCGGATAGAGAATGGAGTGCTCGGTGAGAACCGGAAGAAAACGGCATACCGGCAAGGAGGAAAAACGGCATACCGGCAAGGAGGAAAAAGGCATACCGGCAAGGAAGAAAACGGCATACCGGCAAGGAAGAGCCGGATAAAGAGACATAAATGTAAAAAAAGGAAATACTCACTACTGCGCAGGGCGTGATTCAAACTCTGCACCTCCACGTTGACAAACCCCAACCTTACCATTACATTAAATTATCTTAAGTGTTTTAAATATAGATTTAATATGTATAAGACCTTTATTTATGCATACCTTTATTAAAAGGTAAATCGTGTATTTTTTTAATATATGAAAAAGAAAAAACACGAGACACTAAAAATAACTCATGCACATCTAGCGTGCATGAGCCCTATACTTAGGAAAAAAAAAAAAAAAAAGCATCACATGCACATTTAGTGTGCATGAACATATGAGAAAAAGCATGTAGCTATGCTTAGTCTCTCCCATCACTATATAAGGATGGGGAGCACATTGTAGTTGTTGTTGATTTTTTTTTGGATTAAGAATTAATCAATACAAAAATTATTCGTGGGATTCACGATTTATACATCTACTTCTCTCTTAACACCCTAAGTACCAATTAATATAGTATACTCGTGTGATTCACGAGTTTCTTATCTTTCTCTTTGCTATTTACTCATAATTAATCTCTATCTCACGAACTCCTTTCTCCTAGTCCAAGACCTCTGTGGTTCCCACCCGACTCACGCAACGATCCGGAGCCGAAAGGCACGACACAGTTGGTGAACCCGACGTGAAGACGGGTGGCAAGGAGATGGAGGCTCAACAAGCTAACAATATGATGGCGATGTTCGAACGGATGCTTCAAGAACAACGCACGATGTCGGAGATTTCGGCATCAGTAGAGCGGCTCGTGCAACGCAACGGGCAATTTAATGGTAAGGATGTGTCGCGATATTTGCAGGACTACAAGGCGGAGATGCTCCGGTGCCGGGCTTCGGAAGGACTGCAAGTGACATCCTTTAACCGGGTGGCGACCAACGGGCTTCAAGGGAGTATCCACGGGTTGCAACAACAAAATCCGACGTGGGAAGCATTCGAAGAGGCGTTAAAGACCACGTTTGCCATCGAGGACTCCTCCAAGGCAACGCGGAGGGGATTCGAGGATTGGGTGGAAACGTCAGGTAAGGGGCTGAAGGTCCTCGAAGTGTTTTCGACATTCGAAAGTCGGTTCGGGAGGTTGTCCGCGAGAGATCAAACTATTCTTGCACCGGACAAAGTCATCATGTTTTTGCGAGCTGTGGACGTCCGGGACCGGAAAGATCTCGGAGTGCTTCTTGAGGACACGACCACCGAAAACGGCCTCACCGAAACATGGGAAAGCATGCGGGATATCGTCGCGCGGTACACGAAGAGGGGGCAATGGCTTGCCAACGAAGAAAAGAGGGTTTCGGAACCGATTCCGAAACCGAGAACGGGACTGGAAGACCATCAGCCGAGGGCTCGGGAGATTACGGCCGAGAAGGGAGTCGACGTGTCTACGGTGGAGCAGCTGCTGAAGGAGATGGAGAATCTAAAGATCGCGATGGTGAAGAAGTTGGATGACCGCCCCACAAGCTCCAAATATACGGATCGACGGTGCATATGGTGCGATAGCGCCGAACACGATCGGAGGGATTGCGACGACCATAAGGAGGCACTACGACGGGATCTCATCTACTACGAGGGAAACCGGATTCATTCGATGGACTCTCGGAAGCCACTCCGACCGAACTTCCGGAAAGGCGGCATGAAGAAGGTGCTCGAGGAGGAGTTAGCGGCAAGAAGCAACTATGCGACAACCGCGGGAATATGTGTCGGGGAGTCATCGGGAGCGAAGGCGTCTTTCTGGCCGGAGGTGCTAGGAAACACCGAGAAAACCGACTCCAACGATATCCGAAACACTGCGGAAGGCGTCCGGGAAGCTACGGGATGGGAGTGCCCTGTCGACAAGAATAGCATATACGCCCTGTGTCAATTACATGAGGTGTATGTGGACGAGAAACGACGGCGCACGGAGGATGCGGCCGGACCATCGAAGATACCGGAAAGCTGGAACTCCGGAGGTAAGGGAAAAGAAAAGGCGACTCCGGCATTCAAGCTCGCCTCGGACATAGAACAACAAACCGACTTGAAAAGAGTGTTCGAGGAAAGAATCTTGGATAGCCGGGTAGATTTTTCGCTGCGGGAACTACTCGGAATAGCGAAGAAGGAGTTTCACGATCTTCTCGTGGATCTCGTGAAAAGGAAGAGACAAAGTACGGAGGAAAATGCTCCAAGGGTGAATGCAAATACCGTTTCAATGAACGACACCGAAGTGGAAGGCGAAATTCCGAACTCCCACTATACAAGGCCACACTGGGCACGTGCGACTACGGAGACTCCGGTCCGAATCGGCAACATCAAAGAACCCGTGCTAGCATTGATTGATCACGGATCGGAGATCAACTTGATGTCCAAGGAGTTCTACCGAAAGGGGAAGTGGCCTATAAACACCAACCATGGATGGAAGATTCGGGCAGCCACGAAAACGACAGAAGACCTATTTGCGGCTTGTCCGGATGTGACGGTAAAGATCGGGGATGTCGAAATTGACCAAAATTTCTTTGTGCAGGATGAGGTTTCACATTCTGTCATCCTCGGCCAACCCTTTATCACGGCTTCACGGATGGAGACGAAGGTGCTCGATAGTGGTGCGGCTTTTGCGCGAATTCGGAGCCAAAACGGAGGGAAATCTGTCAAATTCCTAACGGTGCCGGCAAATCACGAAAGGAACAAGAGGGAACTCTTGCCCCAAGTGAGAATGGATTTTTAAAGCGGACTGTTGCGGAGTGGGGAAGTGATAGTCCGAGAAGCCCTGATACCCCACACAGGAAGAAAACTCTCGGAGCAAAACAAGTACGAATCGGCCCGGATGGGGCATCTACGTACACGGCTGTAACCGGAGGAATGAAGAAACAATACCGACAAGTGGAGGATAAGTTACGGTCGGCATCAATAATAAAAGAAGACGAAGAAATCGTGGGAGTAATCGAGGAAGTGTTCTATGGGAATACACTACAACGGCTTGAAGAGCTTGCGGAAGATAAAAGCCAAGGGAACCGGGTAGTCCCGGTGGAATCGGTCGAGATGTACGAGATCGTTGCGAAAATGGGGCCGGATGCGCTCCGCAAAGAAGAAGCAATGGTAAGTACGAAATACAAGACCGTGGAGAAGAAGGTGAAACCGGCCGCGGGACCACTACCCGCCGATAGCGAACAAAAGAAGAAAGAAGTCTCGGGAGATCCGACACTTCGGAAGTCCGTGGATATCGGACATGCCTTCACAGATGAGACCCGGAAGAAACTTCGGATCGGTGGAGGTGGGTTCCTCTTACAAGAAGAAGAAAAACGGTTTCGAGAGATGTTGGAGCAACATGGCAAAGCATTCGCGTTCACATCGAGGGAGATCGGATGCATTGATCCAAAGATAGTGGAGCCGATGGTGATTTTCACGATCGATCATGTACCGTGGAACCTGAAGCCGATTCCGGTGCCACGGGCGCATATTCCGAAAGTCATCGACTTGCTCAAGGAGAAGGTGGCGATGGGGATTCTAGAGCCATCAAGTGCTCCGTACTCAAATCGATGGTTTACGGTTCCGAAGAAGAATGGGTCACTCCGATTCATCCAAGACTTGCAACCGGTGAACAAGGTCACGATCCGGAACTCGGGAGTCGGTCCGATAGTGGACGAATTCGCGGAAGCTTTTGCCGGACGTGCGATATACTCCATCGGGGACCTATACTCGGGGTATGACCAATTCCAACTAGCCGTGGAGAGCCGAGACATCACTACCATGCGGACACCGATAGGACTAGTTCGAATGTGCACACTACCACAAGGAGCGACAAACTCGGTTGCACATATGATGAACGCGATGAACAAGGTGCTTCGAGATTGCATTCCGGAGATAACGATGCCGTTTCTAGATGACATTCCGATGAAAGGATGCGCGGTGGAAGAAAAAGATGAGACTATGGATGATCGGGGATGCCGAAAGTTCGTGGTCGACCATATTCATGATTGCGAGAAAGTGTTGCGAAAGCTAGAAGATGTGCACCTAACACTTTCCGGGGAGAAATCGGCATTCGGGCAAGAAGAAATATTGGTGGTCGGACATCTATGTGGACCCTACGGCCGAAGACCGTCACCAACAAAGATCGATGCGATTCAAGCTATGAAGGAAGTATGTGAGTCAACATCGGAAGTCCGAAGGTTTCTGGGTGCGTGTGCATTCTATCACATATGGATTCCGCACTATGCACATATAGCGGACCCGCTCTATCACTTGTTGCGGAAAGGTAAGAAATTTGAGTGGAAACCGGAACACACTAAAGCCATGAGGAAGCTCAAGAAGACACTATGGAGGGCGGAATCACTTAAGAAGCCAAGCTACGAGCGGCCAATCATAGTAACGGTTGATACAAGTCCAACCGGTATCGGGTGGGTCATCAATCAAGCCGACTCGGATGGTTCGCGGTATCCGATCCGATTTGGAGCAAAGGTCCTCAACGAAAGGCAACGCGGATATGCACAAGTCAAAAGAGAATTGTGGGGAGTCGTGTCGGCGATAAAATCGGATCGGGATTATTTGATCGGAGCTGAAGTGGTGATCGAGACGGATTGTCTTCCGATACTCGGGATGATGCGGTGTTGTACGATACCGGATGTGGCTATGCTAAGGTGGATTGCATATGTCAAGTCACTTAATCCGGAGGTTCGACACATCTCGGGGAAGGACAACGCGGTAGCGGACATGTTATCGAGGGCGCGGTTTGAAGACGACATAACCGAATCAGATAATGAAGAAGTTTCCGAAGACTACTTCACGTCAGAACACATATGCCGAGTGAACGTGATCCGAGAATTCCGGGAAGAAGAATACGAGGGGGAAACCTTGATGATCGGGAAGATGCTACAAGAGGTCGAGGATTCAACCAATGATAAAGAAAGGAGAGCCGAGATCCGAAGGAAGAAGAGGCAAGTCCAAAAGTTCTTCTTGGAAAACGGTTTAATATGGAGGACGCCGAAAAGACCGGATGGGATACCACTTCGAGTAGTCGGGACGAAAGAGCAACGAAACCGGATAATATCCGAGTTCCACGAATCCGATTGGGCTGGACATCGAGGAACATGGGCAACTTTTGTGAAAATCAAGCAAAGATATTGGTGGAAGAACATGTATAAAGATGTCGCGGAGTTCACAGAAAGCTGCGAGAAATGTCAAGTCTACTCCGGGGTCCGACACCGAGATGAGCTGCATCCGACATTCTCACCGACAATCAACTTCAAGTGGATGGTCGACATTGTAGCTATGCCGACCGGGATTGGACAAAAGAAATACTTGGTGTTAGCTCGAGAAGATCTCACAAACCAAGTTGAAGGTCGAGCGCTTCGGAGGAAAACGTGTGCCGCGGTGTGCCAATTTCTTTTGGAAGAAGTGTTTTGTAGGTACGGCTGCATAGGACAAGTGATTGCGGACCGGGGAGAACTCGACTCGGACAAAGCTAGGGGATTCTTCGCCAAACATGGAGTTCGGTTAACGTTGACAACGGCCTACAATCCGGAGGCCAACGGGAAGATCGAACGAGGACATAGTCCGATCGTGAAAGCACTTGCGAAGGCATGCGACGGAAGGGTGAAGGATTGGCCACAAATGCTTCCGTATGCACTATGGGCGGATCGGACGACGCATAGCTCCGTGACCGGTTACATGCCGGCAGAACTCATGACCGGACAAGCACCGGTAATGCCAACGGAAACCGCAATCGCGACATGGACAATACTACCGTGGAAGGAAGAGATGAGCCGGGAAGAACTACTAGCGGTCCGGATACGACAACTGGAGGGAAGACCGAAAGATGTAGCGGAAGCGTCACGCCGACAACAAGAAGCACGGTTCCGGAACAAAAGCCGGTTCGACACAAAGCACCGACTACGACCGAGGAGGATTGAAGAAGGAGATTGGGTGATCGTCTATGATAGTAGCTTGGACCATCAACATACAACGATGCGGAAATTCGCGAAAAGGTGGTTCGGGCCGTACGAGGTTCGGAAGGTCTTCGACAACGGGACGTACCGACTGTCCGAGTTGGATGGAACAATACTACGAGTGCCTATAGCCGGGAAGCGGGTGAAGATTTTCAAGAAGCGGACCGACGACAAACCTTATGTGATCCAAGTCGAGGCCGACAACGAGGAGCAATCGGACGAAGACCACAATGATGCGGGAAGCGAAGAAAGTGGATTACAACTCATAGTTGACATAAGGGGAGAATCGGAGGAAGCTTCGGATGAAGACGGATACGAAGAATCAAGAACTTCGGCACATACCGGAGGATGTGCGGGTTTGGAGGGGGCGAGTGTCGTAGTGTAGGTTGCACACTATGCGGAAATTATATTTTTGTCCCTCCGGATAGAGAATGGAGTGCTCGGTGAGAACCGGAAGAAAACGGCATACCGGCAAGGAGGAAAACGGCATACCGGCAAGGAGGAAAACGGCATACCGGCAAGGAGGAAAAAGGCATACCGGCAAGGAAGAAAACGGCATACCGGCAAGGAAGAGCCGGATAAAGAGACATAAATGTAAAAAAAGGAAATACTCACTACTGCGCAGGGCGTGATTCAAACTCTGCACCTCCACGTTGACAAACCCCAACCTTACCATTACATTAAATTATCTTAAGTGTTTTAAATATAGATTTAATATGTATAAGACCTTTATTTATGCATACCTTTATTAAAAGGTAAATCGTGTATTTTTTTAATATATGAAAAAGAAAAAACACGAGACACTAAAAATAACTCATGCACATCTAGCGTGCATGAGCCCTATACTTAGGAAAAAAAAAAAAAAAAAGCATCACATGCACATTTAGTGTGCATGAACATATGAGAAAAAGCATGTAGCTATGCTTAGTCTCTCCCATCACTATATAAGGATGGGGAGCACATTGTAGTTGTTGTTGATTTTTTTTTGGATTAAGAATTAATCAATACAAAAATTATTCGTGGGATTCACGATTTATACATCTACTTCTCTCTTAACACCCTAAGTACCAATTAATATAGTATACTCGTGTGATTCACGAGTTTCTTATCTTTCTCTTTGCTATTTACTCATAATTAATCTCTATCTCACGAACTCCTTTCTCCTAGTCCAAGACCTCTGTGGTTCCCACCCGACTCACGCAACGATCCGGAGCCGAAAGGCACGACAACGGGTTATCTCAATTCCTAGGATTAAAAGTAATCCTTCCTTCTTTACACTCTTGATTAACCGTCACACTTTATCCTCGTGTATAAAATACTACGATACAACTTACCATGGGATAAATTATAGTCATGCTTGTAACATACTCCCTCTCTTTAAAACATTGCACTCTTGCAATGAAAAGTTATGAAAGTTAGTTTTAATGGTGTCTTCTCGTTCCCACGTAACATATTTGATAGATTTATCCATCCATTTAACTTTAAATTCTTGAATTGTTTTAGAACGTTTAACATTGAGAATCTTCTCTAGTACATGTGGTTTAGAAGCTAAATATTCAAAAGTAACCAGAGTTCCAGTTGTAACTGTATTGTCTCCAGAACCAAGAAGTTCTTTTAAACAACTTACATGAAAAATTTGATGGATTCCGACCATCAAGAATAGCGAGTCAATAGGCTAATGAACCAATGCGTTTGAGGATTGTGAAAGGTCCACAAAACTGTGGGGCTAACTTAGCACACTTACCCATAGACAATGTCTTAGAATTGTGAGGTACGTGCAAAAATACCTTCTGCCGAGGTTTGAATACTCGAGGTTGCCTATGATGATCGGCATAAAAACATGCACTATCTTGAGTTGTTTTTATATTATCTTGTGCTATATGCAAAATATCTTGCATATCCCTTAGAAAGTTTTGCATAATTTGCAACTCATCATGTTGTATATTAACATCAATCGGGGCTCGTGGCTGAAAACCATACATCAACATAAACGGAGTATATCCTGTCAATGTATGTTTGGAGTTGTTATAAGAAAACTCCAAAATTGGGAGATAACGTTCCCATTTTTCTGGTTTCGTAGCGACGTATGCTTAGAGCGTGTCCTCAATAATTTGATTTACTCATTCTGTCTGTCCACCAGATTGAGAATGATTCGTGGAGCTCACGCTCAATGTAGTTTCTAACTTCATTACGACTTTCGTCCAAAAGTCGTTAGTGAACTTTGGATGTCGATCACTCACAATATCCATTGGAAACCCATTGTCGTGGAATTCCATGAGAATGCATTGAAATGAGGCGGGACCACCGAGCTCTCGGACCAAGGAGCCAGTAATAAATGGAAGGTTGTCTAGATCGTTGTCCGGATAACTCAATCGGATCAGTTTCTGGATGCCGGGAGCTGAGCGCTCGGCTCAGTGACAAATACTGCTTCGGACCGGTAGCCGGGTAGCAACAACGAGCTCACGGCTCACACGAACGGATACGCACACGTAACAAAACTAGAACGGAGACAGGAACACAGCTCAAGACACGACAATGCAAGAAGGACTAAGATAACGAACTATTAATTAACAAAGAAACCCGGAATATTACAACCGGTCTCGGTTGGTAGCAAAGCTTCAAGCTCCGCACACACACACACACACACACACACACAATAACGAGCCTCTAGTTGGGAGCTCATGGGCTTCTTACGTGAGCAGAGGACTCCGTCCTCTTCTAGAAATCAGTGCAGAACAGAAACGGAGTGAATGACAGAGCTCAGATCTCAAACCGGCAACACTTCGTTCTCCAAATGGTGGATACCTCCCTCAGTCTTTTCTCCTCCTTTTATTGCTCAAGGAGGGAGAGGCCGTTACATCAAGTGTAAAGACGACCACTTTTCATTCACATTTTCCCCTCGATCTCCTACAATCGATCAACTTTATTCCTTTATTCGTGTGGCCATAAAGTACTTATCAAATCCTTGCTTCCTAGTATTCCACAACACTCAACTAATACTATGTTATTTACACATGTTGCTCCAAAAAGATAGTTTCGTGTGCATCCGTGCACACCTGTGTTCACATGCATCTCGGTCCCTTTTCTCCTAGTAACCAGAATCCATCACAACATCCACCCCCACTAAACCGCACATCCTCTGACATGTGCCAAGTAGTGAAACGGTGGGGATTCTGTCTTGGTCTTCACTCATCTTCTTCCGAACCATCATCAATCCGGTCCTCGTCCGGCTCTGGCTCTGGCTCCGGCTCTGACTCCTTGCTCTCATCCGTGCTCCTGACCTCTTCCTCCGGATCTGGTTCGACTTCATGATGCTTCTTGAAGGCCTTTATGCGATTTACGGTAAACGGTACTGCTATCCTCGTACCATCGAGCTCGACCAAATGGTATGTCGCGTTGATGTTGACGCTCGTCACCACGTAAGGCCCGGACCATCACCGTGTAAACTTCTCGAACCGGCCCTTGTTCTTCTTCCGCGTCTTCGCTATCCTTACCACGTCTTCCGGCCTCTGCTCGAGTTGTCGGATCCTCGCCACCAATAGTTCCTCCCGACTCATCTCCTATGTACAGTCGACTACCAACCACGCCGATCGTCCTTTCCACCGGCATTTCCGGCCTCCGCTCGAGTTGCACATTCAACGTCTTCTGGCCTCCGCTCGAGTTGCACATTCAACGTCTTCTGGCCTCCGCTCGAGTTGCACGTTCAACGTCTTTTGGCCTCCGCTCGAGTTGCACGTTCAACGTCTTCCGGTCTCCGCTCGAGTTCCACGTTCAACGTCTTCCGGCCTCCGCTCGAGTTGCCGGATCCTCGCCGCCAATAGTTCCTCCCGACTCATGTCCTCTGTACCGTGGACTACCAACCACGACGATCTTCCTTTCCACCGGCATGATTGGCTTCTGCACGAACATGAGTTCGGACGACCTGTATCCGATCACCGAACTATGAGTAGTCCGATCGGCCCATAAAGCATAGGGTAGGAGTCTCGACAAGTTGCCGACCTGTCTGTCACAGGCTCTCACGATCACATGCGCTCGACCTTCCCATTTACCTCTAGATTGTACACCGGCATGAGGGAAACCTTGATCCCTAGTTAGTCAAATAGCTCTTCGGCTTCTTGTGCATCTAGTTCCCCTCGGCTGACTACGATCTTACCCACACAATCGTTTTGACAAATCACATCTCTGATCAGGAACCAACATACGACTTCAGTCTTCTTCATCATCAACGCTCGACCTTCCACCTGGTTTGTCAGGTCCTCTCTCGTGAGACCCAGGTAACTCATCTGCCCTTCCCATTACCCGTCCGGTACGGCGCACCTCAACCTTCTCGGTCAGCTTGTTTGTGCCACCCCCATCGGCATTGTCACCAGGTCGACCATCTACTTGAAGTGAATAGCCGACGGGTAGGTCAGGTGGAGCTCGTCGTGGTGTCACGATAAATTCCCGGAATGCATCTGACAACTCTTGCATGTCATCACGAAGTGGTGCACATCACAATACATTCTCGGCCACCAATACTTCTGCTTTAACTTCACGAACATGGTCAGTGTGCCTCGTGTCCGGACCAGGGGCTTTCACCACCACCCGGAGTGGTGCGCCGACCCACTTCTTCGAATGTCGCCAACTCTTGTCGTTCCGTAGGAAGAACCAGTAAGACTTATTCCTTATCCTACTTGCTTGCTCCTTTGTCCACAATGTGTCTGGTGTCATAGTGCTCCTGAACTTACCGATCTAGAGCCATTCCCCATTGTAGCTGTTCTCATCAAACTCGTTCAGGGCCAGAGTGCTCCGTTCATTTGCTGACATTCGAGCTGACTTGAAGAAGTCCTCGCCGACTTCTTCGTCGTCGTCCTCATTCTCGAACCATGTCCTCGATAGCATATGAGCCATGGTGTTGCCATTTCCGGAGATGTGCCATATCTCCAGATTCAGGGACTTGATGTACGCGATCCACCTGAGCATTGCTAGGTCCGGAGTCGCACATCTAGAAACCATATTGTTGAGAGGGCAAGCTCAACCGGATCCGGATCGGCTGAATAAGCCAGAGCCGGATTGGTATCTGGAATGGAGAACCGGATAGGTACCCGGATCAGTGTTCACATATATCGGTATCTAGAACCTAGAGTTGGACCGGAGAACTGGATCGTACTCTAGAATAGTGAGAACGGGTAGGCCGTTGGAGCCTACGGTCCAAGACTAGTACATGGGCATATTCCTTAGAGTTAGTGGCAGTCGCTCGTATGAGCATTGAAGTAAATGTCAGAACTTTTATCAGTTCTTTTAAGGACTTGTATAAAAAGTGTTGTGTAGGACATTTGTATGTATAGAGTGTTATTATTTTGAATTGAGTTTATGTTGTTCTGCTCTCTCTATCTCTCCCACTCTCTATCTGTGTTTTGTGAAGCTTGCATTAAACCTATACTCTTTCTGTTGTTGTCTGGGTGAACCGGTTTGTCAAAGCTTCCGCATATTAACTTTGACATGGTATCAAAGCGCGAGGTTTGAGAACCTCTATTATCGACAACTGATCAAAATAGAAAAACCTTAATCACCGGTAAAGAACAGACCAGAATGAAACGAAATGGACCGAGGGATGGCAAGCTCGCTTCCGATAGAGAAGCTCGACAGAAACAACTATGCATGTCGGTCTTACAAGAAGCACCAATATCTACTTGGACAGGGATACTGGAGCTATGTTTATGGAGCGAATGAAGTAGCACCAAATCCAACACACAAGGACTTCCTGACATGGGAACAAGGAGCGAGCAGAGTGTTGTACTGTCTCGCATCCTGCGTGCCTAAGCAGATGCTTGGCTACATCAAGGACGCAAAAACACCAAAAGAAGCTTGGGAGAATCTAAAGAAGATTTTCGCGACAACCATAACGGCCCAGAAGTTGCAGCTCCGACAAGAGCTCAAGGAGGGAAATGTTGGTTATCGACTACACCACCAAGATCAAGGAGTTCTATGACGCGATCAGGTCCATCAACATGATGGTGGATGAAGAAGAGATGGTCCAGATCTACCTCAGTGGTCTAGCACAATGGTATGAACCAATCTAGACAATTATTTGAATCCAAGAGAAGCCATCGTCATTCTTTGACCTGCAATCGATGCTCATGGTCGAAGAAAATCACGAGAGTGGGTCAAGGACCACTCAATCGGACAACTAGATGTTGTACATGAAGGCGGATCGACCCTGTGGGCATGCAAGATGAGGTGGGTCAGCACGCAATGGTGGCGGTCAGCAAGAGCAGAATCGGAGGCAAAGAGATGGTGCTGACAGCAGTTCTGGACCCTCCACAAGCATGGGGAGTCAAAGCAGCACTAGAAACCGGCAAGGGAAGGCCGACACAGAATGTTGCTACTGTGGCAAGAAAGGCCACCATGAAAACGAGTGCTGGAAGAAGCGCGCTGATTAAGATAAATCTAGATCCGGCAAGGCCGAACAAGGGAACCATCAAAGTTCGCACTACGCAAAAGGATCAAAAGGATCCAGAACCAGAAAGACCAGAAAAGGGCCAACCTTCATGATGAAACATACCCTCCACGACATTCCAAACCGATTGGCTACAAGTGGGTATTCAAGGTGAAGTACAATGACGATGGTTTGGTCAACCAGTACAAGGCCTAATTAGTGGCCAAGGGATACGCGCAAACCCATGGAATTGACTACAACGAGTTCTTCGCTCCGGTAGCGAAGATGACGACGGTTCGTGTGGTGCTAGTGGTTGTTATGGCAAGGGGTAGCATCTGCACCAAATGGACGTGAAGAATGCATTTCTTCAAGGAGACCTTGAAGAACAAGTCTACAAGATCCAGCCCCCGGTTCTCAGTCGGAGATGAACAAGTTGGCAGTGTGCCGACTCAAGAAGTCACCTTACAGCTTGAAGCAAGCCCCCACGCTTGGAATGCAAAGATCACGCATCGGTTGCGGAAGATGGGGTTTGCGGCTTCGAAGTCCGACTCTTCTCAGTTCATTCGGAAAGGTTCGGAAAGTCCAATATGTATCTTGCTATACATAGACGATCTGGTCACCACCGGACCAGGACTCGCTGAAATCGGCCAAGTGAAGTCCCAACTGTCGGATGCATTTGAAATGAAGGACCTCTGGGACCTTCATTACTTCCTCAGGATCGAAGTGATCCATACCCCCGACGGCATACTTGTTACACTTACGTGTTCCTCGAGTAGCTTTGATGTGAACCATTTTTCCCTATACATGGGCACTTTTTACTCTAGTGCGGGCTACAAGTTGTTTCCCCATGTTACCACATACATGATTCACTCATATGTGGTGGTACTTAGTACTTAGGGATATATATTTCAGCTCCTATTAGTTTTTTGTATCATTCATCAATAGAGAGAGTTATTCCAGCCATTGTCTTCCTTGTGTGAGTGCTTCTTTGTTTGAGCTTCTTGTGTGTGCTTCTTGTGTGTTTCTCACTCTTCCTCACATACCCAACAGTGGTATCAGAGCCAAGTTCTTCATCCTCTCCATCTTCGGTTGTCTGCGTTGCGGCAACGCGGCGCGCACGCACTTTTTACTGTGCAAATCAACTTCTGAATATAGAGAAGTGTATTTCAGCACTTGGAGCTCATTTTCAGCAGGTGCCCTGCTATTTTACCCCCATTTCGAAGCCGTTTGTGTAGTCAAAATTGCCATCCACGTGATATTTTGTGAGCTGCATTTTCAGCACTCATTTCAGATTTTGTTGAGGTAAGATTTTGCCACTTTCTTGTTCTCTGGTAAAATGGCAAACAACGGTGACTTGTTTGGCATGCTTCAAGCTGAATATAAGCTTGATGGGACTAACTATCCAATGTGGTCCTACACGATGAAACATTTTCTTGTTGCCAAACAACTATGGAACATAGTGGTAGATGTAGATCGGCGCCCCGCCGGTCCTACTACTTCACAATCTATTGTCACAGATACAGGTTCATCTTCGAGCACAGTGACTTCATCTATGCCACCCACACAAGAGCAACTTAGATGGGATGGAAAAGATGCTCAAGCTCTTGCATTGATTGCACTTTCTGTGAAGCATCATATAGTTCCACATATTCGGTCATGCTCTACGTCCAAACAAGCATGGGACACTCTAGCTTCGTTGTATGCCATGCGTAACGAAGCACGTGTTGCATATTTGAGAAAACAACTTGAGGATGTATATATGGCTGAAAATGAGTCGGTAGATGTGTATGTGACACGCATCAAAGATTTGATAGAGCAATTGGCAAACATTGATGAAATCATTTCGAATACATCAGTTGTCTCTACGTTGTTGAAAGGATTACCCGAATATTTTCAAAGCTTTGCTACTACTATTTGTTTCGTTGCAAAAGGGAATACCGATATGTATGCATTTGATGAGATTGTGTCTCTTCTTTTGCAAGAAGAACAATCTAGAGTGAATAGAAGTGGTTTGATAGAGGGAACACAAGCACTTGCTATCTCACAAAAAGGAAAAAGCAAGCATGGTTCAGCTTTTGGTTCTTCAAAACCAAAGCCTCAACCTCCCTCTTTCACTTATTCCTCTAATGATGGTGATTTGCAAAAGAAGAAGAGATGCAAATATTGTCAAAAGGTTGGCCATACGATTGAAGAGTGTAGAAAGCTTGTTAAGTGCAATGAGAAGAAGAAGGAATCCGGCATGACCATTTCTGAAAATGTTTCAAGTGCAAAGAGTGATGAGGCCAACATGGCTCAAGATTATGGGGCATGTGTTGTTACATATCATTATGATGCATCATTGCACTCTAAATGTATGGTTGTAAGTGAGATTGATTCGGATTGGTTCTTTGATAGTGGTGCTTCAAAGCACATTACTTCATGCAAAAGTTTCTTTGCATCCTTGAAAGATGCACCCAAAGGTGTACATGTGGTGTGTGCAAACAATGCCTCTTATCCTATCATTGGTGTAGGAGAAATTGAGCTTTCGGCTGCAAATGGAGGTGTTGTCATCTTAAAGAATGTATTGTATGTCCCCGGTATCAAGAAGAACTTAATTTCGGTTCCTTTGATTGCCAAAGGCAGACTTCATGTACATTTTGTTGATGATAAGTGCATGGTTCATGATTATAGCAATGGCGATTTTATCATGATGTCTGGTACATTATGCAATGGCTTGTACCATTTGGATACATACAAGAGGGCCTCTCTAAATGCCTTGGTTGTCCATACTTCTTCCATGGCTGAAATGGAGCTTTGGCATGCTCATTTTGGTCACTTGAACTTCAATAGTTTGCTTCACTTGCAAAAGAAGGATATGGTTATTGGGTTTCCTACACTTGAGTCCATTGAAAAACATGCATGTGAAGGTTGCATTCTTGGAAAAATGCATCGTGCTTCTTTTCCAAAAGATAGTCATACACACTACAAGAAAATTACAACTTGTTCATAGTGATGTGTGTGGTCCTGTAAAGACTCCATCTTTTGGAAAGCATGTATATTTTGTTACCTTCATTGATGATGCTACTCGTCATACATGGGTGTATCCTATGAAAGCAAAGAATGAAGTTTTTTCTTGTTTCGAATCATTTTTAGCTATGGCTGAAATTTTTTCCGCAAATAAGCTCTTGACTCTACGCACGGATCGTAATGGCGAATATATGTCACATGAGTTTAATGCTTTTCTTTGTGAAAGAGGTATTTTACATCAATGTACAGTGCCATATACACCTCAACAAAATGGTGTTGCAAAGCGCAAAAATAGAACACTCTTAGAGATGGCACGATGTATGGTTAAAGGAAAACATCTTCCTAACAAGTTTTGGATGGAAGCGGTTATGTGTGCAAATTATGTGTTGAATCGTTGCCCTACAAAAGCGTTGAGAGTCATTACGCAATATGAGGCTTGGAATGGACATAAACCTATGGTTAGTCATATGCGTGTGTTTGGTTGTTTGGCATATGCTCTTGTGCCATCACAACAACGTCACAAACTTGATGACAAGGCAAAGAAATGCATATTTATTGGTTATAGTGCTGAAAGTAAGGGATATCGTTTGTATTATCCATTGATGGACACAATTATTGTGAGTCGATATGTGCTATTTGCTGAAAATTCAGCTTTCCCTTTTCTTGAATGCAAAAAACACCCAACAATTAACTCACAAGATGTGTTTGATACACTCATGCCTTTGTTCCAAAGTGGTGCGCTTGACCATGGACATGTAGACCAGCCAAGTGAGTTTCAAAGGGATGAAAATTTCCAGAAAATAAGTGTTGAAAATGCACAAAATGTCCAACCAAATATGGCTGAACATTTGCAACAAAATGTGGCTGAAAATGAGCATGAAATTCAGCCCACGCATGATGTACATATTGAAGATGTATTACATAATGAACGTATGGCTATTGAGAGGTCACAAACTATGTCGAGGTGGCTGAAACAAACTTTGCGAGATAGCAAATTGAGTGCACCTTTACTTGGTAAAACAAGATCAAGCTCTCCCCATGCATCAAGTAATTTTGTGGATTATTCTATTGTTGCAATAGCATGTAATGAGGAGCCACTTACTTTTGAAGATGCATGTGATGATCCTCATTGGATGAGTGCTATGCAATCAGAAATGGATTCCATTCATAAGAATGGTACTTGGGAGTTATGTGAATTGCCAAAAGGAAAGAATGTGATTGGTACTAAGTGGGTTTACAAGATTAAACGAAAGTCCGATGGTAGTATTGATCGCTACAAAGCTAGATTGGTTGCCAAAGGATATGCACAACAATATGGCATTAATTATGAGGAAACTTTTGCATCTACTTCACACATGACTACCATTCGTACCGTGGTCGCATTGGCTGCCCAAAGAGGTTGGAAAATGCATCAATTGGACATAAAAACTGCTTTCTTAAATGGTGATTTGCAAGAAGAGGTTTATGTGAAGCAACCTCCTGGATTTGCTACGAAAGAGAAAGAGCATGTGGTTTGTCGCTTGCATAAGGCCTTGTATGGTCTCAAGCAAGCTCCACGTGCATGGTATGAAAAAATCCATGAGCACTTGATTGCTCTTGGCTTCACATGTAGTCCGATTGAAAGCACACTTTATGTACGCAAAGATGGGGCTGATCTTCTAGTGCTCGTTCTTTATGTTGATGACATACTCTTGACTGGGTCATGTGAAGCAAAACTTGATTTTCTTATGGCTGATTTGTAGCATACTTTTGAAGTCACTTATCTTGGTCTTTTGAGCTACTACCTTGGCATCCAGTTTGTACCCGTTGAGGGGGGAATGGTTATGCATCAAGGAAAGAATGTTGAAAAACTACTTCAGTGTTTTGACTTTGAGGATTGCAAGCCAGTTTCTACACTTGTGGAGAAAGGATTTAGGTTCTCTGTTGAGGATTCTAGTGATGCATTTGATACTTCTCTTTATCAACAAGTTGTGGGATGTCTTATATATGCATGCAATACAAGGCCGGATATACAGTATGCAGTCTCCTAGTTGAGTCGATTCATGCATAGCCCTGGCACTAAGCATTGGCAAGCAGTGAAACGTGTGCTTAGATATCTTAGAGGCACTTTGAGCTTGGGTCTCTTTTATGGTAGAGATACTCAGCCATGCTTGCATGCTTTTACAGATAGTGATTGGGCTGGTTGTTACGATACTCGCGTCTCCACTAGTGGTAATTGCTTTTTCCTTGGAAACTCATGTATATCTTGATTGAGTAAAAAGCAACCTACATTTGTGACATCAAGTTGTGAAGCTAAGTACAAGGCAGTTTTCACAGCTACAGTGGAGTGTATATGGCTAAGACGCCTTTTGATGGATCTTTGCATGGAGATTGATGTTGCTACACGTATTCTCACAGATAGTCAGAGTGCATTGGTTGTTGCACGGAATCCCGTATTTCATGCACGGACCAAACATATTGAGGTGCATTATCACTATGTGAGAGAGCGCCTTCATGCAGGAGATATTGATTTGGTATATGTGCCTACACAAGATAATGTGGCAGACATATTCACCAACGCTCTTCCACAAGAAAAGTTTGAAGCTTTTCGCAAAGCTTTAGGGGGGTTTGTTACACTTACGTGTTCCTCGAGTAGCTTTGATGTGAACCATTTTCCCTATACATGGGCACCTTTTACTCTAGTGCTGGCTAGAGGTTTTTTCCCCATGTTACCACATACATGAGTCACTCATATGTGGTGGTACTTAGTACTTAGGGATATATATTTCAGCTCCTATTAGTTTTTTGTATCATTCATCAATAGAGAGAGCTATTCCAACCATTGTCTTCCTTGTGTGAGTGCTTCTTTGTTTGAGCTTCTTGTGTGTGCTTCTTGTGTGTTTCTCACTATTCTTCACATACCCAACAATACTGTTATCTCAATGACATTATGTGTTGAATATGTTGTACAAGTTTGGCATGATGGATTTCCGACTAGTCTCCACACCCCTGGACCGGAACTTGAAGCTTCGTCCCGACTCCAGACCGGCCTACAATGAGAGATGGTTCTGACAGATTGTTGGAAGCCTTATATATTTAACAATCACCCGACCTGACATCAGCTATTTGGTCGGGATGATCAGTCAATTCATGCAGAAGCCAACCGTGGAGCACCTTCAATGCACACACTGAATATTGAGGTATGCTTTCAGCACTAAGGACCGGGGATTGTTATACCGACACGGTATAACCGAAAAGCTAGTTGGATATACAGATGTCGATTGGGCCAGTCATCTGTCCACTTCCGATTTCATGTTTTCTCTAGGTAGTGCAACTGTTGCGTGAAGTAGCAAAAAGCAGCTGATAATGGCTTTATCGAGCACTGAGTCTACAAGCACGCACACCAACAACAGAATGTTGTACACGGAGGGAGATAGGCCCCGTGAACGTGGAGGACGAGGTGAGTCAGCGCGCAATGGAGGCGGCCGACGAGGTCAAGGAAGAAGGCACCGAAGTGATGCCGACAGCAACTCCAGACCCTCCGGAAACAGGGGGAGTCGAAGCAATGAGAACCGGCAAGGGAAGGCCATCGCGGAGTGCTGGTACTGTGGCAAGAAAGGCCACAGGGAAAGTGAGTGTTGGAGGAAGCGCACCGATTCGGAGAGAACCGGTTCCAAAAACGGCTCCGAACATACCAACAAGGGAAATCGGCAGCGATTGCACTACGTTGAAGACTCCGGGAGAGCCGGAGAAGGGTCTGCCTTCGTGACGAGACACGAAGCAAACTCAATGAAACAGACCACCCCGAGATCGGACGAGGTGTGGTACGTAGACTCCGGAGCGTCAAACCACATGACGAGCCATAAGGAGTGGTTCTCGTACCTGGAAAAACCGATACAACCTGGAGTAGTCGCAACTGGAGACGACACTCCGCATCCGATCGCGAATGTCGGAGAAGTTCCCCTTAGCCATGTTGGGCAGAAAGGGAAACTCATGAACATGTTGCACGTTCCGACAATCACGAAGAACTTGGTCTCGGTCGGACAGATCGTCGACCAAGGGATGGAGGTTCGGTTTACACACCTCGGGTGCTTCATTGAGGAAGAAGGCTGTGTGATTGCGCAAGGGCGCAAAGACGGGAGGATGTTCATCCTCGACTCCACTGACGGCGGCACCGCAATGTTCGCGAAGGGACAAAAATCCGAGTTGGACATCAACTTGTGGCACAAGCGGATAGGCCACGTCAACTACTAGCGGCTTCAAGATTTTCAATCGAAACAGGTAGTGTTCGGATTGCCCGAATTTAGTGGCCGAAAGGCACAAATCTGTGAAGCTTGCCAGCTAGGGAAGCAACACCGACTTCCTTTTCCCAACAAGCGAAACCGGAGCCGGAACAAGCTCGACCTTATACACTCTGATGTATGGGGGCCGGCACAAAACATTAGTCTTGGCGGGAGCCGATATTTCGTCTCCTTCATCGACGACCACACGCGGCACACGTGGATCTACCTCATTGAGAGGAAGAGTGAAGTCTTCGACAGTTTCTGGGACCTCAAAGGGTTCATGGAAACGGAAACGGGACGAAAGATCAAGTGCCTACGGTCGGATGGCGGGAAAGAGTACTTTTCCGGTCAATTCAACGGTTACCTACAACAAATGGGAATTCGCCGCGAATTCAGTTGTAGATACACGCTGGAGCAGAACGGCGTGGCCGAGAGGAAGAATCGGTCAGTTGTGGAAGCGGCACGGGCAATGCTGGAGGAGAAGAGCTTGCCCAAGTTCTACTAGGCCGAGGCAGTAAGGACCGCGGTATACATCCAGAACCGGATCGGAGACAAAGTGTCGGCGCACGAGCTATATTTCGGAACGAAGCCGAACTTACGACACTTGAGGGTGTTCGGTAGCATTGCGTATGTGCATGTACCGAAGGAGAAAAGGAGGAAGCTGGACACAAAGGCCGAGAAATGCATCTTGGTCAGTTACTCAGATGAGCAGAAGGGTTATAAGTGCTATAACCCTCGCACCAAACAAGCGCATGTTAGCCGCGACGTTGTGGTTGACGAGTCTGTGTCCTGGTACCAGCCCCCGACTCCGAACCCCGACTCCAATCCGTGTTCTAACGATGAGTCAGCGAGGCCGAGATGCCTCTGGATGAGCCCGAAATCGAGACCCGCGAAGAGAGTCCGATTTCACTCCGTTTAACTGGACCGGTTGGAGGACTGAGTCGGCACGATCAGTCCGATGAAGAGCCGGCGAGTAGTGGAGACTCGGCCGTGCATTCCCTGCGCAGGAAGTCGAGGACACGGCTTACGCACAAAGAGAAGGGGAAGAAGAAGGTGTCGGATTCCGGCACGGATAAGAACGAGTTAGACCGACGTGAGTCCGACTCCGAGGGAACCGGTGACGGGTCTTTAAAGGTGAAGACCGCGTCGACCGAGAAGGCCTCGACATCGGCTAATGGCTAATGTGAGATTACGCCGATCTACCCGCCAAAAGAATCCTGTTTTGCGGTTCAGATACAACGAGTACATGGCGCATCATTATGCATACTTGACTGGCTAGTGGCAAAGGGCTACACGCAGAAACACGGCATCGACTATGATGAGACGTTTGCGCCGGTCGCGAAAATGACGACCGTCCGTGTTTTGCTCGCACTAGCTGCGGTGAAGGGGTGGCACCTACATCAGATGGATATAAAGAATGCGTTCCTGCAAGGTGACCTTGAGGAACAGGTGTATATGGTACAACCCCCCGGATTTCACTCTGGAACGAACTCCTGGGCAGTATGCCGACTGAAGAAGTCCCTTTACTTACTGAAGCAAGCCCCGCGTGCCTGGAACGCGAAGATCACGCAACAACTGTGTCGGATTGGCTTCATCACGTCAAAATCAGACTCTTCCCTGTTCATCTGGAAAGGTCGACTCGGAGCGGTTAGTATTTTACTATATGTTGATGACTTGGTCATCACCGGCGCTGACCTAGGTGAAATCGACCGCATGAAGCTCTAGCTTGCGGCATCGTTCGACATGAAGGATCTGGGGGACCTTCATTACTTCCTCAGGATCGAAGTGATCCGTACCCCCGAAGGCATATTGATCAACCAACGTCATTACGTGCTGAGTATGCTCTTCAAATTTGGGATGGCCGACTGTAAGTCCGTCTCGACTCCTCTGGACAGAACCGTCAAGCTTCGTCCCGATACGGGAAAGGTATGCGACCCGACGAGGTTCCGACAAATTGTCGAAAGCCTCATATACTTGACCATCACTCAACCCGACCTCAATTATCCGGTCTGAGTGATCAGTCAGTTCATGGCGCGACCTACCGAGGAGAACCTCCAATGTGCGCAACGCATACTTCGGTATGTCAACGGCACTAAGGACCGGGTACTGCTATATCGGACCGGTGCAGCCACGCAGTTAGTCGGCTACACCGATGCTAATTGGGCTGGCAACGCCGCCGATCGCCGATCCACGTCCGGATACGCGTTCTCCCTCGGGAGTGCCGTGATCGTGTGGAGTACTAAGAAGCAGCCGGCAGCTGCACTGTCGAGCACTGAAGCTGAGTACCGAAGAGCGGCTGTCGCGACATGCAAAGCCATATGGTTGAAACGACTGCTTCGGGACCTGTAAGAGGAGGTGTCAAATCCGACGACGATCTACTGCGACAACCTTAGCTGTCATGATATGGCAAGACTCGAACCCATGACCTTATGCTACATGGGTCAAGCTCTTACCATTAGACTATGAATTGTATTTTGTAGAATATTATTTTCATTTATGCTTTATCATAGAAAATTGATGTATATTCTAGATCTCTCTGGAACATTCTAGAAGCTTCAGGATTATTCCTAAAAACACTATAAAAGGAGGCACAAGGCATTGTTTTGAACCAAATTGGTTCAACGCTAGTCTTAAGCCTCTTAGCCGCTTGTACTTATCTTTTCACATAATATATTAGTTGTTGTCATCATCTCTCTCTCTCTCTCATTCTCGCTATCTCTCTCTCTCCTCTTCTCACTTCCTCTCTCGGGAATCTTACGCAGTCCCGTCCTCTTAGTACTAATAGTACTGCTGTTCTTTAGTACTAATTCCATCTCTGCTTTAGTACTATTCCTGACAATTTGAACCAATTTACCTCCAGCCTACTTGTCACTCTCCCTCATCCTCCTACCCTTTTCCCTATACTATGGCTACTGTTAGCGCCCACGAATACCAATCCATTTTCTCCGAGCTACAGTGCCTAAAAGAAAAGTTTGTTGCCCTGGAACAAGAAAACCAACGGCTGATAGGGGATCTGCAACAAATCGCTCTAGAAAAACAACAAACGCAACAACAACATGGGGAGTTAGCGTTACGGGTAAAACAACTCGAAGCAGCGTTGCAACAATAAGGATCAAGTCCCCAAGGATTTCATAAAGAGCCCAAGATTGGACTTCCTGTGAAATTTGATGGAACGCATTCGCAATTCCGGGGATTCCTTAATAAGGTACGCTTAGTCATCCAGATGCATCCTTCCCGATATCCCACTGATGCATCTCGAGTCGGCCTAATAGGCATGCTACTTAGCGGCTCAGCCTTGGCATGGTTCGCTCCGCTTCTAGAAAAACAATTGCCCTTGCTTAATAACTTTGAAGATTTTATTGGTGAGTTTAAAGCCTGCTTTGGAGACACCGATAACATCAGGACGGCGATCAACAAGATCCAGCGATTGCGTCAAGGCGATCATCCAGCCTCTGCCTACGCGGCGGATTTCCGCCTACTTGCTTCAGATATACCCTAGGATGATCAAGCACTAATGGAGCAGTTTCGCTATGGCTTGCGAAACGATGTCAAAGATCTACTTCTAACTTTCCCCGAAGAACCAAAGTCTCTTACGGAGGCAATCAGTCGAGCGGTTCGATGTGACAACCGCCTTTTCGAACGGCGTTCAGAACGTCAATTACAGATACCACGCTCTAGGCCGGAGCCCACTTACGCCGCAGTCGCGGCTAAACCGTTTGCACGAGACATACCTCAAGCAAATACTTCGACACCGATGGAGATCGATACCATGCGTCGATGCGGCCCGTTATCGGAAGAAGAAAAGCAACGACGATGTGCCAATCGATTATGTCTTTATTGCGGTGGACCAGGACATATCGCCATCAATTGTCCCCATAGGCCAAGAAGACAGGTAAATCAAATCGTCGCATGTACTAAACCCAAGTCAATTCTTCCCTTCGGAGTGTCTGATAGTATTAATAGTACTAATAAAGTGTCAGATAGTATTCATAGTACTAATAGCCCAAGTATCTCAAATAAATTTGAAATCCTTAGTCAATTAGACGAAGAGTTAAACGATTGAGTCCAGCCAAAATAGGAGCCGTTTGGTTGGACAACAGCTAGATCTGTACAGCCCATTAGTGGTTCCATTCCTTCCAAGCAAGTTAGCAATGTGTTCCTAGCCCAAGTCATTGTTAGTACTAAAAGTACTCCCCCAGTACCCGTCCTAGCACTTTTAGATTCCAGAGCTAATTCCTATTTCATGGATCGAAATTTTGCCCAAGCTTCTCGGATATCCTTAAGAAAACTTCCTTGTCCCGCATCTGTATTGGTCATTGATGGTCGTCCCATTGCTTCCGGGAATATTGTAGAAGAATCAGAACCCATTCAAGTTGTCCTAGGTAGTTTTGTGTGTATAATATCATTTAATATAATTAGTAGTCCAGAGCATCCCATTGTCCTAGGATTACCTTGGCTTGAATTACATAATCCAGCCATAGATTGGAGAACAAGAGAAGTTCAATATCGACCACCCCAAGAATCAACTCACCGAGTTTCGACCATTTCACTCCATCAACTACGCGAAGAAGGACCCAAGGAGGCAATGTTCCTATTTGCCATATCAGTACATCCTTCCAGCACTATTAAGAAGGACTCCTTAGTACAACTTCCGGCAAAATATCATCCTTATGTAGATGTATTTGACAAGGTAAAAGCCGGTACCCTTCCTCATCACCGTCCCTATGACTGTCCCATCGATTTACAACCAGGAACCGAGCCACCATGGGGACCAATTTACAACTTGTCACCCACCGAGTTAGAAGTCCTTCGAGCCTACATAGAG
This sequence comes from Azolla caroliniana, assembly GCF_043228905.1. Classification (NCBI taxonomy): domain Eukaryota; kingdom Viridiplantae; phylum Streptophyta; class Polypodiopsida; order Salviniales; family Salviniaceae; genus Azolla; species Azolla caroliniana. The sequence goes on from NW_028230452.1 coordinate 9,609,435, forward strand.
GAGAACTTGGCAAGCGGGTTCATCCGTCATTCGAAATCTCCGGCCGGTGCACCCATCTTCTTTGTCAAGAAGAAAGGTGGCTCACTTCGTCTTGTCGTTGATTACCGCGGATTGAATAAAGTCACCATCCGGAATAGGTATGCACTTCCTCTTATATCAAGTCTTTTAGAGCGAGTTAATGGTGCCAAGTTTTTTACTAAAATCGACCTACGAGGAGCGTATAATCTCGTGCGGATCCGACCGGGAGATGAGTGGAAGACCGCCTTTCGCACGCGGTATGGGCATTTCGAGTATACTGTTATGCCGTTTGGCCTAACCAATGCACCCGTAGTCTTCCAACACATGGAAAATGATATATTCAAAGACCTCTTGGATATCTGTTTGATCATTTATCTGGATGATCTATTGATTTATTCGAAGACCCAGGAAGAGCACGATTCTCATGTACTATTAGTACTAAAGCGACTCCGCGAGAATGGTTTTTATGCCAAGCTAGAAAAATGTAGCTTTGACTGCAAGCAAGTGGAATTTCTAGGCTACGTCATCTCCTCAAAGGGCATCGCCATGGATCCAGCTAAAATCCAAACTGTACTAGAGTGGCAAATTCCACGGTCGGTACGAGATGTACAATGTTTTCTAGGTTTTGCTAACTTCTACCGTAAGTTTATACAGGATTACTCGAAGATTATTTTACCTCTCACACAACTCACGAAGAAGGGCCAAGCATTTCTTTGGTCCATAGAAGCAGATATGGCTTTTCGGCATCTTAAGAAAGCCTTTACATCAGCACCGATTCTAGCTCATGTGGATACAAGCAAACCATTCATCATGGAGGCCGATGCATCAGATTTCGCCCTCGGTAGCATCCTTTCTCAACAAGGCGATAAAGAAGACTTGCATCCAGTGGCTTTCCATTTGCGCAAATTCGATGTCGCAGAAATCAACTACGAAATACATGACCAGGAGTTATTAGCCATCATGGATTCATTTGTACAATGGAGGCATTTCTTAGAGGGCTCTCCACATCAGGTCATTGTCTTTAGCAATCATATAAATCTTGCTTATTTTCAGAACGCTCGTGTACTAAATCGACGGCAAGCTGGGTGAGCGCAATTCCTCACCCGTTTCGACTTCAAAATCACATATCGACCGGGGAAGCAGCAAGGAAAAGTAGATGCACTATCATGGCATTCATATCTTGCACCTCGTCTTGGTGACGCAACATTTGATAATCAAAAGCAAGTAATCTTGGGACCAACACGATTGCACACGACGCGGATTTTTCACACCTCGATGGATTCACGGATTACCGATGACATACGTGCAACCTTGAAGACGGATAGTTTTGCTCAAGACATCCTGGCGCACATTGATACTTCTCGGGCATCCTGTTCTCAGTCTCAACAACCAGGTATTGACTACCGACAATTCGAATATCATGATGGATTGTTATTCTTTAAAAAGCGCGTATATGTCCCCGATTGCTCCTGTCGTCTTCAAATCGTCCAACATTGTCACGACACCCATACGGCGGGACATTTCGGTAGTACTAAGACGTTGGAGCTAGTGCAGCGATCTTTTTGGTGGCCCCACATGCGCCGTTTTGTCGACGACTACGTTCAGACCTGTGGTGCTTGCTACCGAGCAAAGATGCCACGACACCATCCATATGGCTTGTTGGAACCTTTACCGATTCCAAGTAAGCCATGGCAATCTATTTGTCTTGATTTTATCACAGATCTGCCGGTCTCGAAGGGGTTCGATGCTATCCTAACCGTCGTCGATCGATATACGAAGATGGCACATTTTGTGCCATGTACTAAAGCCATCACTAGCGAGGAAACCGTTGCTCTTGTTATGCGTGAGGTATTTCGGCATCATGGCCTCCCAGACAGTATTATCAGTGATTGAGGCCCGCAATTTGTCTCCAAATTTTGGCAGCATCTCCTCAAGATGCTCAAGGTCTCCTGCAACCTCTCCTCCGGCTACCATCCTCCGACCGATGGACAGGCGGAACGAACAAACCAAACGCTGGAGCAATATCTCCGGTGTTTCCTGAGTTATCAACAGGACGATTGGGCCGAGATTCTCCACTTTGCAGAGTTTGCGTATAATAATGTCATTCACTCCTCGACTCGGGTCTCCCCATTTTTCGCTTATACCGGTTTCCATCCTCGCTGGTCGGTGATCGACACTCCGGAGCTACCTACCAACCCTCGTGCCGAGGATCATTTGGAGAGGCTACGCAAGATCCAGATGGATCTCTCTACTCACCTTCGTCATGCTCAACACACACAGAAGACTTATGCGGATCGTCATCAGATTCTCTCCTCTTTTGCCATCGGAGATCGAGTATGGCTCTTACGTCGTCACATCAAGACTACTCGACCGTGCGACAAGTTGGATTATCGACGACTCGGTCCTTTCCGTATTACGGGGAAGATTAATGATGTCACCTTCCGCCTTGATCTCCCTCCGCAGCTTCAGATACATCCGGTTTTCCATTGTTCTCTTCTTGAACCTTATAAAGCAAACACCATTCCCGATCGTGTGACACCACCGCCGCCCCCGCGGGAGTTGGACGTCGGCCCGGAGTATGAAGTTGCTGTCATCCTCGATTGCAAACTTGTTCGCAACAAACTTTATTACTTGGTCAATTGGCTCGGTTATAGTCCGAGCGAACGTACTTCGGAACCCATCGAGCATGTTGCCAATGCACAAGATCTTCTTGCTGATTTCCACCGAAAGTATCCGGACAAACCCGGTCCGCAATTAGCGCCGACTCGTTCCACTCGTCGTCTTTAAGGGGGAGATAGTGTCATGATATGGCAAGACTCGAACCCATGACCTTATGCTACATGGGTCGAGCTCTTACCATTAGACTATGAATTGTATTTTGTAGGATAATATTTTCATTTATGCTTTATCATAGAAAATTGATGTATATTCCAGATCTCTCTGGAACATTCTAGAAGCTTCAAGATTATTCCTAAAAACACTATAAAAGGAGGCACAAGGCATTGTTTTGAACCAAATTGGTTCAACGCCAGTCTTAAGCCTCTTAGCCGCTTGTACTTATCTTTTCACATAATATATTAGCTGCTGTGATCATCTCTCTCTCTCTCTCATTCTCGCTATCTCTCTCTCTCCTCTTCTCACTTCCTCTCTCGGGAATCTTACGCAGTCCCGTCCTCTTAGTACTAATATTACTGTTGTTCTTTAGTACTAATTCCATCTCTGCTTTAGTACTATTTCGGACATTAGCAGCATCCAGCTCGCGAAAAACCCCGTTTTCCACACACGGACCAAGCACATTGAGGTGCACTACCATTTCGTCCGTGAGCGTGTCCTTTCCGGTGAAGTCGATCTTCAGTACGTTCCGACGGATCGGCAGACTGCCAACATCTTCACCAAGCCTCTTGGTCTGGACAAGTTGCGGCAATTCTCAGGTGCGCTCGGATTGCGTCACCTCGACGTGCCAAACTTGAGGGGGAGAATAGTCCCGAACGACCAAGCAAGGCAGCAGGAAAGGAGTGGAGACCGTGACACCGAGTCGGTTGACTCGGTTGTCAAGTTCGACTTCGGATTGGCTGAAGAAGCCGAGGGCGGACCCGCGGAAAAGTCCGGAAGCAGACAGAAGGTGAGCAACCGAAGGAGAGAGCCGAAGCCAACCACGCATGGGGAAGATGACGCCACCGAGGATGAGAGCGAAAACCGATCGGAGGTAGCCGAGTCGGTTCGGATGTTTGATTCAGATACGCTGAATCAACCAAGGCCCAAGCGGAAGAAAAGGCAACAGGAGAAGCGTCAACACCGCAACAACAGAAGAGCTGATAAGGGCCACATGAGCAGACAAGCCGACCGGAAGGGTCGAAGCGCGCGGAGTCAAATAGGTCGTGGAGCGCGAGCGAGGCGTGAAGCCAGGAGGAACCGGAGCTGTGAGCCCGAAGATCCCGAAGAGCCTCAAGTTGAGCTTGAGGGGGAGTGTTGAGAGACAAGCTCAACATCGGCCGGATCGGCTGAAGAAGCCGAGGACTGAATCGGTTGGGACCGATCGGTTAGGCCGAATGCATAAACCGGTACGCAGACCGGTGCGTAGGTAGGGCCGGATCGGTGCATAAACCGAGAGGCCGTTAGGAAAGATATTCCGTGAGGAATATATTTGGGAGTTAGTGTAGGAGCTCTTAATGAGCATTGAAGTACTGTCAGTACTTCGGTCAGTCCTTCTAGGACTTGTATAAAAGTGTTCATTGAACACACATATGTATAGAGTGTGGTGAATAGAGATTTAGTTTTTGTTGAATATATTTTGTGTGTTTTTTCTCTCTCTCTCTCTCTCACTCTCTCTGTCTCTCCCGTGTATACTGCGTAAGCTGAAGCTCTCCATTGAACCTGAGTTTTATTCCTCCTATTCGGTCTTCACACTTGCTTCCGCACGTTACTTTCTACAATAGCCAAAATATCTGATAGTGATAATAACAAGTGTGTTGATAAAAGGTATTTAGCTTTAAAAGTGGGTAATAGCTTTACTAACTCTAATAACTCTAATAGCTTTAATAGCTTTAACAACTTTTATGGCATTTATAGCTTTTATAGCGAAAATACCTAATAGTGACCATAACAAATGTGTTGATAATAGGTATTTTGTTTTAAAATATTCTACTTGATATTATGTTTTATCGTAGATTCAACTACCTATTATCATCCTATGGAGAATGTTCTTATCAAGTTATTATCTATCGCTTAGCTAAACAACCATTTACAAATATTTGCCTCAATTCATATAATTTGGTAGAGGTTATTTTCTCATCCTGGCATGAAAACGTCACAACATTCTCCCTCTCTAGACCTGCACATCCTCCAGGATGCGGCAACGAACATATCCTTCTTCAACTTCATGGATGTCATCTTCGTTGAGGAAGTTAGCGCTTTGATCTTCCCTTTTCTTGAATATCTTAATTCGCTTTCCTACAACTCCATCCATTTTAGTTGGGAAATAAGTTGCATTTTTATTGACTTGTCTAATGACATATGGTCTGAACCATCTTTTGGCGAACTTACGGGAAGAACTATGTTGGTTATCCAAGCTACTGTCATATACTATGACCCAATCACCTTCTTGGAGCTTTCTTGGTCGAAGGCGATGGGTTTTATCAAATCTTTCTTTGTTCCGTAGTCAACATTATTTCATCCTTTCTATAGCTATTTGAACATCTTCATCCCTTCTTTCTAGTTGTCTTATTCAAGAGAAGCAAATCTTCTCAACTCATTTCATCTGACCATGGCAAGGCAACCCATCAAAATAATAATTGCTCTATTGGTGTAATTGGCTTGTGACGAAGTATCCATTCTGATGGCATAAAGCCAGTCACGGAACTGTGAGTAGTGCACTCAGCCCATAGTGCATACAGTAATAGATGAGGTCAGTTAGCCATCTTGCCATCAAAATCATTCACCCAAGCTTTTAGTATAGGGTCATGTCCACACTCAGCCTTCCCATTAGCTTCAGGGTTATATGTCGTTGTTAAGGACAGTCGAATTCCCATTCTTGAAAAAAATTGTTCAGCTTCTTCGTCCGAATCTAGTTCTCCTCTGTTTGCAACAATCTTCCCAATGCACCCGTACCATAATATCACATCTTCAAGAAGGAACTTACAAATAGCTAAAGTGGTTTTTTGGCATAGGGATTGGCCTTCCACTTTATTTGTCAAATCTTCTCTCACCAATACAAGATATCTCATTTGCCAAACCCCTACAGGCATCATTACAATATCCACAACCCATTTATAATGTAGAGATAAAGAATAAGTAGGTTGCAACCCTTCACGATGCCGAATATTCGAATACATTTGGCAATTCTCACACGATTGTACATTCCAGCCCACAAAAAATTCTCTTTTAATTTCGAGTAGGTGGCCCAAACTCCATGATGACTTGCCTATAAAGTATCATGAAATTCAAATATTAGTTTCTATTGCTCTTCCCTTTTTCCGACCACTCTTTGTGGAATCCCTTTCACAACTTTTGGATGTCTCCAAAGGTATCCCTCATGAAGAAAAAACTTATAAGCTTTCTTTCTTATTTTATGAAATAGCTCCCTTGACCATGTTCCATCTTTCACATGAGTACTCAAGTATTTTCCAATTTGCAACATCTCCCCCTCGTACTTAGATTCACGAAGAATAACATAAACACCCAAATCACATGCCCCCTTTAAGTTAAAATTTATGCAAAAGAAATCAAAACTCTCATCTTCTTCATCAGTCATTACCATTGCATTTTTACCTTTAAACCTCGCTCTTGAGAGCATATCGGCAACTGGGTTATCCGCTCCTGCAATATGCTTGATTTCAAGACATAGTGATTTAATGTAAGCTATCCATCTAAGCATAGCTATATCAGATGTTTCACAACTTGAAATCATTCCTAGCAACATACGACAATATGTTTCAACCACAACTTCAGAACCAATTAAGTATTCATGATCCATTTTAATAGTTGTTAACATACCCTAGAACTCTCTCTTAATCCGTGGGTAAGCTCTTTGGCGTTCTGTTAAGATTTTTGCACCAAATCGAACTGCATATCTTAACCCATCCTTCTCTTCTTGGCTAACAACCCAACCGATCTCGATTGGACTCGTATCTATAGTAACAATCATGGGGTGTTCACTATCATACCTAGCCTTCCGTAAAATAGGGGCCTTCAACAACATTTCCTTTAGTTGGCGAATTGCATCTAAATGTACATTAGTCCACAGGAAACTTGAATTCTTCTTAAGAAACCCATAAAGTGGATCAACCACATGGGCAAAATGTGGAATCCAAATTCGGTAAAACACACAAGCACCCAAAAACCTGTGCATCATAACCAAGAATAAAAGATAGAGTGATGGAAGAAGGATATAAGGGAACACGAGAAGAAAGGAACGAAATGCTAAGAGAAGAATGGGTGTATTAAGATAGAGAAAGAAAGAGAATGGATACAAGATATGTAATGAGAGCTAAAGACTGGTGTTGATTCAGATTGATTTGAGAATACATGTATGCCCTTCTTTATAGGTTCCTATGGAATAGCTTAGAGATTTCTATAATGTTCTAGAATGTTCTAGGACATTCTAGAATGATGTAGAGTTTTTACAATAATCAATCTAATACAAAAAGTAGCTTTTATCCTCTCATATGACAATAAGCTATCTTAATGGTTGAGGTTTTCAATTATGGATTACAAGGTTCGAGGTTCAAGTCCGGGTGACGCCATGATGGTCATGTGTTCATGACACTATCCCTCCTTCAAGAATGCTGAGTGGAAGCTGGCGTTAACATTGTAGGGTCGGGTTTGTTTGGATAGTGGTGATGGAAGTCGTCGACAAGAGCTTGAGCATTACAAATGTTATCGACAGGTTCCCAAGTGCGATCACTCGTAGGATAGCCAAGCCAATCAACTAGATAATAAAGCTTATTGCGCACAATCTTAGAATTGAGAATAGTAGTTGCCTCGTATTCGGGGCCGTCAACCATTTGGACAGAATCTTAGAATTGAGAATAGTAGTTGCCTCGTATTCGGGGCCGTCAACCATTTGGACAGAAGGTGGTGGTGGTATGACACGATTAGGAATTAAAGAGGTGCAGCAAGGTTCCAAAAGAGAGCTATGAAAGACTGGGTGAAGCTTCATATGTGCGGGAAGGTTAAGACGAAATGTTGCATCATTAATCCGCATTGTGATGACAAAAGGACCTAAGCGTTGATAATCGAGCTTAGCATACGGGCAGGTAGTTTTGATGTAATGATGAAGCAACCATACTCGGTCACCAACCTTGAAAGCAGACTTAAGACGATGCCAATCGGCATTGGTCTTATGGTGTGCTTGCACATTTTAAAGATGTGAAGACAACTCAAACTGGATTTGTTGTAGTCGGTGGAGGTGATGCGCCGCACTAGGGTTTCGTGACACCTTAGGGAGATCCAGGATACACCATTGAGGGTGGTTGCCAGTGTACGCAAAGAAAGGTGTAACTTTGGTAGAAGAGTGTACCATGTTATTGTATGCAAACTCGGCAAGATATAAAATATTGATGCAATCATCTTGTTGATAACTAATAAAGCATCGAAGATATTGCTCGAGTGTTTGATTTGTGTGCTCTGTTTGTCCGTCAATTTGTGGATGATAAGCCAAAGAGAGTTTGTAAGAGATTTTGAGGCTTGCCTATAGGTGCTTCCAAAAGTGTGAGATAAATTGAGGACCTCGATCGCTAATAATATCATTTGGGTGACCATGATGGCAAAACACCTCACACATAATGAGATCTGCAGTTTCTTCACTACTAATGGTCTTTACACACGGTACAAAATGTGCCATCTTTGTGAACTGATCCACTACTGTTAAAATGCTATCAAAGCCTTTGGAAGGTGGCAGATCCGTAATGAAATCCATAGAAATATGCTGGGAGGTGGTAATGGTTGTAGTAAGCCAAAAGGATGATGTTTGGGTATTTTGGCGTGACAACAGGTGTCACATGTGTGAACGTAATCTTCAACAAATTTTTGCATGTGAGGCCACCAGAACGAACATTTCACCAGCTCAATGCTCTTGGCAATACCAAAATGTCCAGCCATGGGGGCATCATGACAATGTTCTAACACTTGAAGTCGAGGTGATCCGTTAGGGGCATAAAGGAGATTCTTGTAGAAGAGTAAGCCATCATGCCGCTTGAAATCCTGATAATGTTGAGATGACCCTTGCAATGTGGAGCAAGACACATGACTTGAACCAATGTGGGCTAAGACATCCTTAGCGAAATCATTAACACGTTGTATGTACAGAGTGGTTTTATTATTTTTTAATCAATGTTTACGTTTTGCTCTCTCTGTCTCTCCCATGTATACTCTCTGTGTATTAACCTCCTCCATTAAACCTTCATCTTATTCTCTGTTGCTATCCGGCTGAGCCGGTTCTATCTAACGCTTCTGCACGTTAACATTCACAGATTCCTTTTCAGATCAGGTACATGACAAACTCGATGCAGGGTTATTGTGTTGCCATTTGGCAATCGGATGGGAACCTCTCCGGTCCCTGCAATTCTAAACTCCTGTCCGTTGCCTAGACAGATTGTACCGTTGGCGTCGGCTGAATAGTCCAAAAACCATTCAATGTTGGGGGTCACATGGAATGTGGCACCGGAATCCAATAGCTACGTGTGTGCATCCCTGAGGACTTCTCCGATCATTGAATCCTCTAAGGAGAGAACTTCTCATTATCGGGAGTCAGCAACGTTGATTTGGTTGCCGACTAGAGAGTGGTCCGAGTCGGGTCATTCTCGATTCCGCTCGAATCACAGACCACTCTCTTTCCTCTTGATTCACCAGCAGTCACAAACATTGTCACTAGTTTTTCTGTAGTGTGTGCAGAATTCGCCTGATTGGCCCGTTGTCGACTTCGACCGCTATCTGTCTCCCCTCAATTTTGATCGGTTGGTATTTTGACCGGTTCTATCGGCATGTTCTCTCGTACGACTCTGTCGGTTGAACGACTCAGTGGAGTGATGGGCTTCTGTTGATTCATCGATGGTAAGTCCCATCGATTTTCGCCGAATGTCCTCGGTGAGGACTCGGCCGATCGTCTCATGTAGATTTAGGATCAGTCGACTATTGGCATATGTCGTACCGAATACTTCCCAACTCGTCGGCAAGCTCGATAGGAGGGCAAGGGCTTTCACTTCTTCTTCGAAGTTGATCCCTTGTGAGGAGAGTTCTAACAACACCCGGCTGAAGGTGTGTATGTGGGAGGTAGCCAGATCGGTCTCTCTCATCGTCATGTTGAACAATTGTTTCATCAAAATCAGTTTTGAAGATGAGGACTTGTTCTCATACACGGCTTGTAGTTTCTCCCATAGTGAGAACGTTGTCGTCTCTTTTGCCATTCTGAAGTAGACATTGTCGACTAGGTGCATTCGAATGGTGGAGCGTGCGATTTCGTCCGTTGATCTACACTCATCGGCTGACATTGAAGCAAGCTTTTCAGAGTGTCAAATGGCCTCGACTTGTCTTCGAATAATCAGTATGTCCTGCATCATCTCCTTCCATAGGGCAAAGTTTTTGCCTTTGAATTTTCAGATCTCAACTCCTGTACCGGATGTTGATGCCATGATTCTTTCGGAAGTGAGATTTACTAACCTAGTCTTTTCTTTCAGCCTTTTCTATTGTCTGTTGCCGCCGAGCAGCAGATCGCTCTGATACCAAGTGAAGCATAAGTGTATGCGGAAACGTATGAGGATCTATCTCAGTTCGTACTCAGAAAACAACACAGAAAGAGAAGCAAAGATATACATAGATTGAAGCTTTAATGGAATCTCTATTACATTCTGTATCTAACTCTCTCAGAGACTCAATATCCAATATATGGTCAATATATGGAGAGAGTAGGCCTTTTATGTCAACACGAGACCCCGGTCGTATCGTTCCATTTCTATGCATCCACATGGAATACCGCGACACCGTCTTATGCACAGCCGACTCGTTGAACACAATGTCCGAACTTCGGACAATTTGTCTGTTCTCGGGGTTCCATAGTCGGTATCTGATCTCGCCATCTGGTCCATAGCCGAGGAAAGTACATTTCCTAGACCTTGGTTCAAGTTTGTGGTGGTCGTCTTTCGGTATGAAGGCATACGCCTCATGTCCGAAAATCCTCAGCTTGTCATAATTCGGCTTGTTTCTAGTACATCATTCCTAAGTTGCTTGAAGTCCTAGAGGCCTACTCGGCAACATATTGATTATGTGTATTGTTGTAAGTAGGGCCTCTACCCAAAAGCAATATCACAATCCGGAGTGTTGGAGCATAGCAATGATTCGTTCTTGTATCGTCTGATTCATCCGTTCTGCTCCGGACTATATGGTGTTGTATATTCACATAAAATGCCGCTCTATCAACAAAATCTAACAAATTCCTCTGACTTATACTCTATTTCATAGACATATACCATGGAGGAAGGTGGGGATTGAACCCAACACCTGATGGTCTCTATTGGGAAACCCTACCAATTTAGCTACATATACATCCTTGTACCAAATCCAACTTCATGTAGTGTAGTTTGAACATTGGAAGTTCCTAGCTTTCATGTATCCTTATTTCTAGCTTGCACATATTCTCATGCATTCTCTATTGCATGCATCCTCATGCATACTCTATTTCTAGTTGGCTTACATAGCCCTACCTTCTTGTATAAATACTCAGGTGCACTTGATTCTAATCAAGGTGAACAACACCAGTTACGGATTCTAAAAGTTGATTTATTGTTCTTTTCCTCTCTCTTGTTTTCTATTCTTGTCTTCGCTCTACTCGATTATACTTGTCCGTGATAGTTTGTTCACCAGCTCCATCAACAACCTAAACCAAGTCATGGCAGCCTTGCAACAACTTCAGCTAGAGAATGAAATCCATTTGGAATCATTACGAGAGTTGCAATCCGGCACTTCAAGAAATCCACCACTCGTCGAGTCACAACCATTGTCGGCACCTAGCCCGACCACGTCCTCTTCCCATCCATATGTCCTCGAACCAACCATCAGCCTACCGGACAAATTAAACGGCACGAGGGCATATCTTCACGCTTCATCAACCAAATTCAGGCTAGGTTATAGCCCGAACAGTATGCTAGCGACTTTTCTCGGGTTGGGCTTGTCGGCAAGCTTCTCTCTGGGCCGGCGCAAGCATGGTTTGCACCCTTGATCGAGACCTCATCCTCTCTCTTAAAAAACTTCACCACTTTCATTAAGGAGCTCAAAGCGACATTTGGCGAGATAGATCGGCAACGAACGACACTCCGGTTTGGTCGTTACACTAGTCGTTGTGACGGGGGACGTCATTGTTTCTGTTAACAATTTATCCATCCGATATAGTGACTTTTCCAACATATTTGAAAAGTGGAATGTTGATCGGTTACCGACTCATCGCCCCTACGATTGCCCAATGGAAATCCAAGCTGGTGAGCATCCCCCATTCGGTCCTATCTATGGGTTATCTGAACCTGAACTTGAGGCTCTCCGCACATATCTGGCTGAGAATCTCGTGAAGGGCTTCATTCAACCCTCCAAATCACCGGCCAGGGCACCAATCTTATTTGTCAAAAAGAAGGATGGCTCCTTACGCTTATGTGTGGATTATCGGGGTCTCAACAAAGTTACTGTGCGTAATCATTACCCCTTGCCCTTAATTCCAACGCTCCTCGATCAACTCCGAACTGGGCATATCTTCTCCAAAATCGACCTTCGGGGTGCCTACAATTTGGTGCGCATCAAGCCTTGGGACGAGTGGAAAACAACTTTTCAGACACACTATGGACATTTCCAGTACAAAGTGATGCCATTCGGTCGTAGTAATGCTCCGGCCGTCTTCCAACACATGATGAATGATATTTTTCGAGAGTATCTCAATCATTTCATGGTCATCTACCTTGACGACATCTTAGTTTTTTCTTCCAACTGGGAGGAGCACACACACCACGTCTAGGTGGTTGTTGTCAAGACAGAGAGAGAGAGAGAGAGAGAGAGAGAGAGAGAGAGAGAGAGATTATATTATCGTCTTCGGAGGTCAAATATGACCTATGAGACCAAAAATATTACATTTCACGTGATACGTGTGAGAGTGAGTAGTGACTCTTGATGTTCAAGAACTATACCAATGAATGTTGCAATCGAGAGTGCACATTGTGGTTGTGAGAGGAATTCATGCAAAGATTGGGCTCGATTGAAGAGATGTGGAAAGCATGGTTGAATATGATCAAAGGCAGAGCATTGTATCAAAGTGTGATACTCAGACTCATCAACTTGTTTAGGGCAAAGTGTGCATAGCCAACCACTCTCATCACTTGTGCCCCAACGCCCTGTTTCACATTGCAATGCATGTGAGCTAAGTTGCATGGAAGCAATGGTTTGAATGGCAGATAACGGTATGGGCTCTAACATGTATGGATGTGTACGATTTCCCCGTTCCGCAAAGAATATGGTTTTGTAGTTAGGTGCAACATGTGTAGTATAATGTGTGAAGTGCGAACCTCCACATTTGTCCCATGTCATGATACATTGGTGTTGCAAAAAGGCCTCATTTATAGAGGAATCTAATGATGCATCATGAACGAAGTGTCTCACATCCCATCTACCAAACCATTTTTCTATATCTTGCATCCAATCGGAATACAAAATTTTGCTTTTATGCGTCTTTTGGATCTTTTTGCTTGCTTCCCACGCAATTCTAGGAAGTCGATGTGAGGGACTTTTTTGAACCTTAAGCATGTATTCAACAACCCTTTCCATGGCCATGATCTCAATGGGAAGCGATCCCATCTCAAGGAGGAGGAGGGTGTAGGGCGTTTGTTTCTTAACTTGTAGAAACTTGGTAAGAAAATGTTTTTGGACATTTTCTGTCATGATATGGCAAGACTCAAACCCATGACCTTATGCTACATGGGTCGAGCTCTTGACCATTAGACCATACATTGTAATACGTAGAATATTATTTTCATTTATGTTTTATTATAGAAAATTGATGTATATTCCAGATTTCTCTAGAACATTCTAGAAACTTCAGGAGTATTCCTTAGAACACTATAAAAGGAGGCACAAGGCATTATTTCGAACCAAATCGGTTCAACGCCAGTCGTAAGCCTCCTAGCTACTACTGTACATTCTCTTCACATAATATATATCTTTTCTTATCATCACTCTCTCTCTCTCTCTCTCTCACTCACTCTTTCCTTCTCTCGAGAGTTCTTCACCTCTCTTAGTACTAATACTTCTTTTAGTACTAATTCCTTCTCTGTCTTAGTACTGTTCCTGACATTTTCAAACTCTTTCCACATAGATTTAGGGATGCTACCGCCCCATACTTCCACCCCATAGAGAAGAACCGGTGTCACCAAAGTGTCGAAAAGATATTTCCTGAGGACCCAACACTTAATATCTCCAAGATTGCATGTGTTCTCAAATGCATAGTATGCTCGCTTACCCACCTCTAAGAGGCGTGTAGCACATTCATTCCATCTATGATTTGAAGGAACTTCAAGGCCAAGATATTTGAAGCTTTCCACACATTCAAGTGGCTCATTGTTATACATAATGCATGGTTTATCTCTTTTTTGGCTCTTCACAAGCATAATCTTTGTTTTAGAGCTATTGACACTTAATTTAGTATGCATGCAAAAAATTTCCAATACCTTCATAAGCTTTTGTGCCTCTCCTAAAGTATTTGCAAAAAGCACTACATCATTTGCATATAGCAAAAGCATAATCACAACATTCCCAATGGCAACTTCTTCAACACATTCTTCCTTTGCAAACTTGGTAACCATTTCTTCCAATTCATCAATGCATAGACCAAATAGTGTTGGTGAGAGTGGGCATCCTTGTTTAACACCAATAGTGCTTTTGAAAAAAACGGAAAGTTTATCTCTCATGCGCACACAACATATAACCTTCTCATAAATTCGGAAAATTGCAAGCATATATTCACTTGGCACCTCAAGCTCTTCCATTCGCCTCCAAAGATGCTCACGAGGTACCATATCAAAAGCTTTCTTGAAGTCTACAAAGCAACAATATAAACCTTTACCTCTAAGGCGACTTTCCTCCATTAATACTCGAAGGGTGATAAGGTGATCAATGGTGCTATGGTGTTTCCGAAAGCCAACTTGTCCATAAGCTCTCTTACCACTTTTTTTAGCCCATACACTTATCTTTGATTCCATTATACATCCAAATAGTTATGCCATTAATGAGCCAACCATGATGGTTCGATAGTTGTTTACATTATTTATATCTCCACCTTTATGTAAAGGTTTGATCCAATTTGTAGTCCAATCATATGGCATGCCATGTTGCAATGCATCATTAAACATATCTCTTATCCATATATGTGCTTCCTTTCCCGTCCATTTGAGCATTTCAGCCTTTATACATTGAAGAGCGCTTGCCTTTCGAGAGGCCAATTTCTTAAGTCCTATGCATATATCTTCAATTGTAAAGAAGGGAGGCATATGTGAAAGAAAACCATAACACATCATCTTTCCGGCAAGAGATAACTCATATAAATTCTTACAATGCATAGACAAGTCATGAAGAGTTAAGTCACCATAACTCTCAACACGTTTCCCCGTTAGATTTCCCCAAATTTTAGCACATGCATGTGCTTTCTCTTGCGTTTGGACAAATTGTTGAGTAACTTCCCATATTCTTCTCTTTCTTTGAATAAGCCTTTTATACTCATGCAAATGCTTTTGGTAATTCTCTTTATCCTTAATACGACCTCCTTTGAAATGGCCGTCATCGTCCTCGAGTCATCATCAATCTTCTTTTCATGTTGGATGCGTTGTTTAGGCGTCCCGACTTCTTTAGATGGTTTTGCTTTTTCTACGCTTGGTCTTACCAAGTCAATATCATGGAGCCATCGATGACGCCTGTCGATCTTGTTGCATGCTTGCTTCACCGCAACCCAGTCCGCCACAAGGCCGTTTGCTTGGGTATCATCTTCGAGGAGAGTCCCCAACTCTCGTCTATCCTTCATGTCCACGGCTTTCAAGAAGTACAAAGTCTTGTCCTCCTCAACCAGCTCTTGGTTCGTGTTGGGGAGATGACTAAACATTTGGTCGAACTCGTCCTACACCCTCGAGACGCTCATCTTCTTATTTTTCTTCTCTATCCATTTCATCAAGGCATGTCGAGTCATCCTCGTTGAGTCTTCAGTCGCGAACTCTGCTAGTATCGTTTTCTCAAACTCGGACCATGTTGTCTTACCTTCTTGAAGTTCGATGATGCGTCTTTCGACGTTGTTGGCAACAACTCTCTTGAAGCTTGCGATTTGACGTGCTTCAGACACGTCCCTCTGTTTCATCTCCCTTCTATATGTATCAAGGAACTTTATAATGTTCCTTCCATCAAATTGACCCTCGAGCTCTACGACACGGTCAACGGCCTTTTCCACGCTCGCATCGTTGTCTCGAGATCTCATCATTTGTTCGACGATTAGCATCATCCTTTCGAGCTCTCCCGCTTGGTTGCTTGAGGACGCCATCTCCAAGTATTAATCTCGGCTTGATCCTTCCTACCGCCTCTTTCACGTCGGGTTCACCACTTAATTATGTCGTGAAGATCCGTCACTACGCGTGGATCGTGAGGCAGAACCGTCGGGGTTCTGGACCGGAAGGACTCGAAGTTGGCGCTAGCTTTAGCGAGAAAGGATTTAAGTTAGATTGAAAGAGAGAGAGATTGAGATAAGATAGAACACTTGACTTTAGATTGAGAGAACAAGGTATATCATCAAAAGGATCACGAAATTTCTTCTTAATATTAATGTTGATTTCAAGTACAAAGCTCTTCCAAAAAATTTACATTACCAAATCCCCCTTTGATCTTTTTCATCCCCTCTTTTATAGATGCCCTCATGCATTTGAGGGTTCAAGACATGCATAAAATGCATGTTTGCCATTTGGCGTTCATGTATTACATGTGGTGCATGAGAACCACGTCACTCATTTTAGCTCTCATATATGAGAATTTACATGTAAAGTTACAATGATAAAGATATTATTTTAAGAAAATGTCTTGGCTTAGTGGTAAGCCTATAAACTTCTCAACTTGGAGGTGCAAGGTTTAAATCCACACTTGCACTCCTTGTGTATATATATATGTGTATACATATATTTATTTATTTATTTATTTATTTGTATATCTATCTGGTCGCCGGATGCCGGATGTCGGTCACCGCCGGTTACCGTCGGTCCACGGATGCCGCCGGTTACCGTTCGGTCGTCGGATCCCGGTTCCGTTGCCGAATGCCGGATGTCGGTTACCGTTTGGTTGCCGGATGCTGGTTCTGTCGCCAGATGCCGGTTATCGTTCGGTCACCGGGTCCCGGTTCCGTTGCCGGATGCAGGTTACGTTGCCGATCTGGTTTTGGTTGGGCAAAACCTTTGCAAGTAGCCAGGCCACACCCACTCATCCAATAGCTTAGTTCAAGTCACCTTGAACTCTCTATGCTCCACACATAGACACAAAGATAATAGCTTTTGCTCTGCCTTATATATGGTGAGATCCTTATTTCTTGTCTATGTGGGATATCTGACAGTTTTATTTTTCTCTTCTTCCTTCTCATACTTCACTCCCACATAACTTATCGCTTAGATGTCCGTTTTTTATGTGGTAAAGCACATTTGAAAGCTCTTAAAGACCTCCATCTTTTTGTACTAAGATATTAAACATATTTAAATTAGTATCTTCACTATTATTGTTTTATATGAATCACACTCGATTTCGTACGTTTTATTTTATTTTCACACCATTGTCGAAAATCTTCACGACAACGTGTCTCTCATAGAGAGAGAGAGAGAGAGAAGTATAGTGTTAAGACAAAGAAAGAGAGAGAGTTGAAACGGAAATATTATATTGTAGAGTAAAACGGATTACAAGGACTAGGCAACAGAGTGTTATAGAATGACGTTGAACCAATTTAGTTTTGGGATGATTGATAGATCCCTATTTATAAGTAATATAGAACACTCTAGAATATTCTAGGTCATCCTTGAATGTAGAGTAATCTAGAAGGTTTCTAAAGTATTCTAGAAGGTTCTAGTGTATAGAACACTCTAAAATATTCTAGGTCATTCTAGAATGTAGAGTAATATAGAATATTCCTATCATATTAGATTATATATTCTAAAAACTATACATATAAGAATATTAATACAATGGTTAAGGATTTGACATTCGTATAACAAGGTCGTGGGTTCAAATCCTTTCAAGGCATGATGTGAGTGTCATCATGACACGATCCCCCTTCTTCGACGACATGTCTCACAGGTCGTAGAGTTTGTACTAGATATTGGCGATGAAATGGAGTTACCATGTCCGCGGCATTGAAAAGATTTGCAGCGAGTTCCCAAGTTCGATCATTGGGACTAAAATTCAAGTTTGTCCAAAAACTCAACAGGTGGGGGAGAGGTGTCGTAAGACGGCCCAGAATTGAACTTGAAGTATAAGGTTCCAAAAGGGATACATGAAACACCGGATGAAGATGATGTGCAAAGGGAGGCCAAGACGAACTGCAACATCACTTACCTTACCAGTGATCATATAAGGGCCAAAACGTTGGTAATCCAATTTACTGCAAGACGGAGTGGTCTTGATTGTGTTGGAGAAGCCACACATGATCCCCAACGCGGAACTTTTTGGAGGAGTCTCGGCGATGACAATCCGCAAGCCTCTTGTGTGTAACTTGAGCATCATGAAAATTGTGGAGAATGGTATCATCAATTTCTTGGAGACGACTAAGACGATCCTCAGTAGTAGGGTTGGTAGGAACGTCTGGATGCACATTCATCATCCACCGAGGATGACAGGCCGTATTTGCGAAAAATGGAGAATATCCTATAGAAGAATGGGTTGAGTTGTTGTAAGCAAATTCAGCCAAGTGCAAAAAATCAACCCAATCATCTTGTTGGTAGTTGATGAAACAATGAAGATATTGCTCCAAAGTCTGGTTGGTACGGTCAGTTTGGCCATTAATGTCGGGATGATAGCCCGAAGAGAGCTTAAGCAAAATGCGGAGAAGTTTGAACATGTGCTTCCAAAACTTTGAGATGAATTGTGGACCATGATCACTAATAATATCATCTAGAAGACCATGATGCCTAAATACCTCCCGCATAATGAGATTGACCACCTCTTGACTGGCAATAGACTTCTTACATGGCAAGAAATGTGCCATTTTGGTAAATCAATCAACCTCTGTGAGAATTGCATCAAAACCTTTTGAAAGTGGGAGATTGGTAATGAAATCCAAGGATATAGACTCCCAAGGATTTTCCAGAATGGGAAGTGGTTGTAGTAAGCCATAGGATCGATGTCGAGGACTCTTTGATCGACAACATGTATCATAGCTACAAACATACTCCTCAACAAAATGACGAAGGCGAGACCACCAATAGTGTCGAGAAATTAATTCTAGAGTTTTGCGAACTCCAAAATGACCAACCATTGGTGAGTCATGGCAATGTTGTAAAACGTGGTCGAAACAAAAAACCACCATGCCAATAGAATTGACGATAGTCATTACGAGGGTTTTTCGATTGTGAGCAAGAAGCACAATCGGGGACGATATGATCCAAAACATCCTTGACGAATTCATCAGTGGCCATATGATCTCTAATGGAATCAAGAAGAGTGGAATCTTCAAGAGTTGTTATGGCATTAACTATCATTAATCATAGGTGATTAGAACCCGGAAGGATTTGTTTTTAATGCTCGAATGCAGGTTCCCCTAGACAAAGTTCCATATAAGAGCACTGAGAAAGAGCATCTGCTTTGCCTTGCTACATCCCGGGGCAATATATGATGACAAAGTCAAAGTGAGTCAAAAAATTGCCCACCGGGCTTGTCTCTGACTCAAAACTTGTGCATTTTAGAAATACATCAAGTTCTTATTATCGTTGTAAACAATGATTTGTTGAGAAGAACCTTGTAGAAAATGTCACCATTGTTGAAAAGAATCCACAATTGCAAGAAGTTCTTTGTCATGGATCTCGTAGTTTATCTCTACAGCTTCAAACTTTCAGGAATGAAAGGCGACATGATGTAGTTGTCCATCATCTCCAGTCTGCGATAGGACACTCCCTAGTGCAAAATCGGATGCATCGGCTTCAAGGATGAAGCAATTTGTTGGGTTGACATGTGCTAAGATAGGTGCCATTGTAAACGCTCATTTTAAGCTTTCGAATGCTTCGGCTGCATCGGAACTCCATATAAATGGCTGATTTTTGTGTGTGAGTTGAGTGAGTGGAAGCACGACCTTGGAATAATCTTTAATAAATTTTCGATAAAAATTTGCAAACCCAAGAAAACATTGCACATCGCGCACTGAAAGGGGCACCTGCCACTCTAAAATTGCTTGCACCTTCATGGGTTCCATAACAATACCATCTAATGATACAACATACCCCAAAACTACATTTTTCTAATTTTGCATAGAGACCATATTCTCGGAGTTGACGTAGTACCTGACGATCATGTTCATTATGCTCCTCTTGGGTCTTTGAGTAGATTAAAATATCATCCAAGTAAACTATAGTGAAGATATCAAGAAAGTTTCGAAAAATATCATTCGCCATATGTTGGAAAACTGCAGGTGCATTCGTGAGACCGAATGGCATCACGGTATACTCAAAATGTCCATAGCGAGTGCGAAAAGCAGTCTTCCATTCATCCCCCAAATGAAACCAAACTAGATTATATGTATTGCAAAGGTCCAACTTCGTGAAATATTTTTCTCCACTAAGACGTTCCAAAAGATTTGGGATTAATGATAGAGAATATCTATTCCGGATAGCCACTTTCTTTAGCCCTCGATAATCCACAACCAACCGAAGAGTACCATTCTTTTTCTTAACGAAGAAGATAGGTGCACCAGCAAGGCATCTAGAATGCCAAATGAATCCGTTTGCCAGATTCTCATCGATATATTCCCGCAAAGTCTCTAGCTCTACAAGGGAGAGATTATAAATTAGGTCCCATGGAGGTTCTTTACCTGGTTGTAAATCGATAGGCAATCGTATGGACGATGCTCCGG
This sequence comes from Azolla caroliniana, assembly GCF_043228905.1. NCBI lineage: Eukaryota > Viridiplantae > Streptophyta > Polypodiopsida > Salviniales > Salviniaceae > Azolla > Azolla caroliniana. The sequence goes on from NW_028230452.1 coordinate 9,630,046, forward strand.
CAATGTATTGGCCTTCACCTTATCAAAGACATCTGAGAACTCTTTTTATTTCTTTGGTAGTTTAATGTCTGCTTCATGTAAAGTGGATGATGGAGTTGCTATTATTGCTAAGATGAACATGGCCCTGTTCCCCCCTTCCTCACGCAACTGTCGTAGAGAGATGGTTGATAACTCAGGGGATCTATTATCAGATGTCGAAGATTTGAGGAATGCGGGGTTTGTGTTTTTTTCCTAGGTCTCCTCAATTGTTCTTTTCATCCAAGCAATCTTCGGGTTATGGAATTCAAACCAAGGGAGACCTAGAACTATTGGGTGTTCCGGACTTCGAATAATGTTGAAAGAGATTATGCTTGCCAAATTGCCAAGAACTATCCGAATTGGCTCAGACTCCTCGAATATATCTCCTAATGCTATGGGACGGCCATCAATGACTCCTACGGCTATTAGGCTTGGGAGCTTATTCAAGAGAATGTTTTGTAACAATGCAAATTCACGATCCATGAAACAAGAGTTGGTTCCAAAATCTAGGAGGGCAGAGGCTAGGACTCAATGACATGTAGATGTGGTAAGCTCAACTTGTGCAGAAAAAACTCTACTTACTTAATTTGATGAAATGGAACCACGACTAGGACTTACTCGTTTAACACCTCTTCTAATTGGCTCAAGACATCGAATCCATTCTCATGGCATGGACTATGAGGCTTACTTATGTTATTAGAAGTAACAATGGAACTCGAAGTAGGGTTGTCATGTGCACTTACTTGGTATACTTGACGTCTAGGTTTATGTGGACAATTTACGGCTATATATCCTAGACCGCCATAATACAAGCATAGGCGATGCACTCGACATTGTTGCTTCTCAGCATCTGATAAAGGCCCACAATGTTGTGTTGACTCTATTTCCATCGAAGTTGGGACATCCCTTGTAATGGGTCTGGAAACTGGTGGAGGCATTGCGACTACGGAAGCATAAGTATGTTCTGGTTGGCGGCGTATCATTTGTTCATGCTTAGAACGTCGCTCAAATAGGCAAGTATCACATCGCATGGCTCAACTAATGTCCTCTATAAGAGACTTTAGATCTTCAAGGAAAGTAAGGGGAAGATCTTTGACATCATTACGCAAACCTTGACGGAATTGATCCATTAAGGACGCCTCATCCCAAGGGATATCGCATGTCAAGAGACAGACATCAGCTACGTAAGCCAACACGGGATGATCTCCTTGTCGGAGCCTTCAAATCTTGTTTATCGTTGTCCTAGTGCTATCGGTGTCTCCAAAACTAGCTTGAAACTCCTTAACAAATGCCTCGAAATCCTCAAGCAACAGTGATTTCTTCTCGAGAAGTGGTGCGAACCATGCTAATGTCGTACCGCATAGCAAAGTTCCCACTAATCCCACATGAGCAGAGTCATTTGGATACCGATTGGGATGTAGCTAAATAACCAGATGAACTTGATTCAAAAAGCCTCGAAAAAAAGACCTCGTACTATCAAACTTGGCAGGGAGGCTAATCTTTGGTTCTCTAGGGGAGTTCTGAACCCCCGACACTTGTTCTCGTAATGATAATATAGTTTCCTTGAGTTGGTGAACTCGTTGTGATAACTCTTCATATTGTTGAGCTTTTTCGGTGCTCACTTGTTGTAGGTCCCCAATTATCCTTTGATTTTCATGCTCTAAGGCCACAAATTTATTCATGAGCATGTCGAGCTCAGAAAGAACACGTATATACTCCTGTTTGCTCACAGATTCCATAGCTTACAAGGGGAGAGGAGAAGGAAGAAGAGAACTTGTTAGGGTTTGTGGAAGAGGAAGAAATGAAAACATTGGTTCAAACTGCCAACACACACACACACAAAGAGAAGTATAGTGTTGAGACAATGAAAGAGAGAGAATTGAAAGGGAAATATTTTATTGCAGAGTAAAATGGATTACAAGGAGTTGGCAATAGAGTGTTATAGGATGGTGTTGAACCAATTTAGTTTTGGGATGATTGATAGATCCCTATTTATAAGTAATATAGAACATCTAGAATATTCTAGATCATCCTAGAATGTAGAGTAATCTAGAAGGTTTCTAGAGTATTCTAGAAGGTTCTAGTGTATAGAACACTCTAGAATATTCTAGGTCATTCTAGAATGTAGAGTAATACAAAATATTCCTATGATATTAGATTATATATTCTACAAACTATACATATAAGAATATTAATACAATGGTTAAGGATTTGACATGCATATAACAAGGTCGTGGGTTCAAATCTTTTCGAAGCATGATATGAGTGTCATCATGACCCTAAACCCTAAACTCCGGGAATATGGACTCTTCTCACCCAAAAGTGAGAAATGCGAATTCGATCGGACCTTTGTCGAATTCCTGGGTTACATAATCTCACCTACCGGGATCACAATGGATGAACATAAGGTAGCTGCAATCACTGATTGGCCTCTCTCGACTCAGCTGAAAGAGGTTTCCGACTTTCCAGGTTGAAACTGATGCAGTCTTGTCTCATCTTGACGACGATGGCACCCTGCATCCAGTCACCTTCTACTCATGAAAGTTTACAGCCCTGGAAATCAATTATCCAATCTACGACAAGGAGCTTGCAATTATTATCTCGGTCTTCGCCGAATGGTGACCCTATCTGGTTGGGGCCCAACATCGTATCTCCTCTACTTCACCACCATTCGTACATTGAATCGGAAGCAGGCTCACTAGTCAACTTTTCTCGCCGACTACGACTTCGAAATCTTGTTTCGACCCGGTGTTCAACATGGGAAAGCGGATGCTCTCTCTCGGCGACCCAACTTTGCACTACGCCCAGGTGACGACGCATATTCTCAGCAATCACATTGTTTATTGCGGCCCGATCAACTCCACATGTTCACAACCTATATGTTGCATGATGATTCCTTGCTCAACGAGATCGCCCAAGCAACCACGTCGGACCTTTTTACTACTGACATCATGGCGAGCCTCAACAACCCATCCCAAGAAATGCAAAGCTTGGATCTGAGTCACTTTACCACACATGATGGGCTACTCTATCATAATCACCTCCTTTACGTACCAGCTGGCACATGTCGCATCCGAGTACTACAAACTTGTCATGATGATCCTCTTGTCGGACACTTTGGGGTCGTGAAAATGCTCGTGTTGGTGTCTCGAGGGTTTTGATGGCCCCAAACCTTGGAAATTGGTCAAATAATTTATCAAAACTTATGACGTCTGTGCTCGCTCCAAAGCAACTCACCATCGTCCATATGGCCTTCTACACCCACTTCCAATTTCCAATCGACCTTGGGTGTCTCTCTCCATAAACTTTATCATCGACCTTCCTCAGGTCAGTGACCATGACACGGTGCTAGTAGTCGTCGATCGGTTTTCGAAGATGGCTCACTTTGTCCCATGTTCGAAAACCATTTGGGGGGAGGAGATGGCTGACGTTTTTCTGAAAAATGTCGTCCGATTACACGGCTTCCCTGAGGATGTCACTTCTGATCGAGGTCCTCAATTTATCTCCCTCATTTCAGAATTTCCATTCCGAAGATTTCCGTCTCTCCGTCGTCCGAGAGGCGTGCCCACACCTTACAAGATGTCCATCGTGACCTCTCCCTCGAACTCTGTGCTGCTGGCAAACAGTATAAAGCTCACGTTGACCGACATCGCATGGTCGCGCCTACCTTCGCAGTCAGTGACATGGTTTGGCTGCTATGTCACCACATTGCAACCACCTGTCCCTACGCGAAGCTCGACTACGATAAGCTAGGCCCCTTCTGTATCCTCGAGAGCATTAACCGAGTCGCCTTCCGGTTGGCACTTCCCCCCACATTTCGGTTTCACAATGTTTTCCACATCTCTCCCATTGAACTCTACCATCCTTCTCGCATTCCAGGACGACAACCTCTACCGCCGCCTATGGAATTATCTACAGGTGAAGAGTACGAGTTGACCGGATCCTCGACTCCTGCTTGCGTCGACGAAGACTTCAATACTTGTTCTTATGGAAAGGTTACCCTCTTTCGGACGCCACATGGGAACCAGTTACACATTTACAAAATGCGTCTGACGCAATTCACGCTTTTCATCAGCAATGCCCTCATAAACCGGCAGCGGGTGTTAGGAGGCGGTCTTAGAGGGAGGATAATGTCATAGACAAATACCACGTCTAAGGAAGGTAGGGATTGAACCCAAGACCTCATGGTCTCTATTGGGCAACCCTACCAATTGAGGTACATATGCATCCTTGTACCAAATCCAACTTCATGTAATGTAGTTTGAACATTGGAAGTTCCTAGCTTGTGACGAGAACTGGTCGTTCCTTATGCGCAACACTCAGCCGCAACCGAGCTTAGAATGATACACAGAAAACGGGAAATAAAATGCAACACAAAGAAGAGACGAGGTACACAGGAGGTTTACGTGGAAAACCCCAAACTAGGGGAAAAACCACGACAGCCCACAGGCTGCAAACTATCACTATGATGGAATGAACAACAATGAGTTCACTGAGGCACCGACCTCGTGCTCATAGGTCTTCACCACAGGCGGCGGTTACAACAGAGGCAACGACCTCTTTCTCTCTCTGTACAGTTACGCACACTCTCTATTCTTGCACACACAAGAATGACAACAACAACTACAGTAACTAAAAGTTTGCCCTAAGTCATATTTATTCTAATATGACTTTCGACTATTTACAAATATAGCCTCGATGGGCTCTTAGAAAACATATTTACAAATATGTCTCTTCCTCCAGTTCTCACCGGGTCTGCACCATCCGGCTCTCCGTAGCCTGGTACTCCTCTTCCGAGTCAGAATGTTGAGCCGAGTATTGCTGAAATTGGGATTTGCGAGGAGTCACATGGTATGAAGTGCCCGAATCCAAGAGCCAAGTGCTTGACTCTTCAGTCGTAAGTAGAATTTCTTATTCGACTGAGTGTTTGATGAACAGAATGTTCAAGTCGTTTGTCAATACTTTATCTTATCAACTGACGTAGTTGACCTCCTCATGGCGGTCACCCTTGTGATCTGCTCTTTGACCCTTTTCATTTCCAACTTTGAGGGCGCGTTTGTAGGCCTTGATATGTCCGGGTTTCTTGCAATAATTGCAGGTTTGATTGTCCCAGGACTTAATTCGGCTCCGCTGATTTGTCAGCGATCGGGTCGGTCGAACTTTGTACTACATAAGTGTCACTGGCTGAATCGTTTGCAAATGATTTTCTCCGAGTTGCTTCAGTTAGGATTGTGCTTGTGACTTCGGAGTATTTTACTGCTGCAGTCAATGCATTGCACACAATGGTGACGAAATTTTCCTAAGAAGGAGGGAGACTACTCAAGCAACACAACTCTCAATTCATCTTCGATTGTCGCCTGCTAGGCCGAAATCTAGGTGCTTAAACTTTCATACTCATTCAGGTGTGCCTAGGCCCTGGACCAAGTCGGATTCTTTCATCCGAAGGATGGAGAGGTGCTGAATCAAATATATCTTTGTGGCGGTGACCTTCTTTTCGTAAGTGTCTGAGAGTGTCTTCCATAGTTGAAAGGCGGTAAACACAATTGCACTGTGAAGTACATTGACTCTGACAAGTGCATCCGAATTATGGCACAGACAATTATGTCTAGCTTCAGCCACTCATTCGGCTTGTATCCTTCTAGAGCATCTTCAGTCTCGATTGGGTTAATTTGGCCCTTGACTATTAGATAGTATTGCATCTGCTCCTTCTAGAAGTTGAAGTTCGATCCATTGAACTTCCTTAGGCTCATTTTTTATGACCTGGATGTTGATGCCATCTTTGTCGGCCTTGGGAGAATCTGTCTAGAGTTGGCTATGAACAGTTGTAGGGCGCATCCAACTAGCTCACCTGAATTCGTTCTAACTAGATTTGGCCATGAGTACATAGAGAGATAACATAGAGAGAAGGTGACTACATAAGCACCTTTTCCCCTTCTTTGTAATGTTGTTGGTTTTTTTTCCTTGTTAATACAATTTTCCTGCTTTTTTGTATACCTTGTGTTTCTCTCTCTCTCTCTCTCTCTCTCTCTCTCTCTCTCTCTCTCTCTCTCTCTCTCTCTCTCTCATTGCAACATGGTATGCCGTACGATTGGACTACAAATTGGATCAAACCTTTACATAAAGGTGGAGATGTAAATAATGTTAACAACTATCGAACCATCATGGTTGGTTCATTAATGGCAAAACTATTTGGATGTATAATGGAATCAAAGATAAGTGTATGGGCTAAAAAAAATGGTAGGAGAGCTTTTGGACAAGTTGGCTTTCGAAAACACCATAGCACCATTGATCACCTTGTCAACCTTCGAGTATTAATGGAGGAAAGTCGCCTTAGAGGTAAAGGTTTATATTGTTGCTTTGTAGACTTCAAGAAAGCTTTTGATATGGTACCTCGTGAGAATTTTTGGAGGCGAATGGAAGAACTTGAGGTGCCAAGTGAATATATGCTTGCGATTTCTTGAATTTATGAGAATGTTATATGTTGTGTGCGTATGAGACATAAACTTTCAGATTTTTTCAAGAGCACTATTGGTGTTAAGCAAGGATGCCCACTCTCACCAACACTATTTGGTCTATGCATTGATGATTTGGATGAAATGGTTACCAAGTTTGCAAAGGAAGAATGTGTTAACGAAGTTTCCATTGGGAATGTTGTGATTATGCTTTTCCTATATGCAGATGATGCAGTGGTTTTTGCAAATACTTTAGGAGATGCACAAAAGCTTATGAAGGCATTGGAAAACATTTGCATGCATACTAAATTAAGTGTCAATCGCTCTAAAACAAAGATTATGCTTGTGAAGAGCCAAAAAAGAGATAAACCATGCATTACGTACAACAATGAGCCACTTGAATGTGTGGAAAGCTTCAAATATCTTGGCCTTGAAGTTCCTTCAAATCATAGATGGAATGAATGTGCTACATGCCACTTAGAGGCGGGTAAGCAAGCATACTATGCATTTGAGGACACGTGCAATCTTGGAGATATTAACTGTTGGGTCCTCAAGAAATATCTTTTTGACACTTTGGTGACACCGGTTCTTCTCTATGGGGTGGAAACATGGGGCGGTAGAAACAAATGCCCTACACCCTCCTCCTTGAGACGGGATCGCTTCCGATTGAGATCATGGTCCCATGTGTTACTCGTTCCTTTGGGTGAACACCTTCGATAGATCTGCGGCTATCGGTATTCAAGGGCGTGGTACGTGAAGGCTCGTAACAGAGGCGTCGAGGGAGAGACAGTGCTCAGAGAGAAAACACTAACGAGATCTGGATAGGTGTGGGCGGCGCTCAAATCATAGGTATGAATCAAAGCACAGACACATGGAGCAAACTGGGCACAATTCAGATATATTACTGCGACAGAAGAGATTACAGAACACGGCCTACGGCCGGTGACCTTACAAGATTAGCTAGTTACGAGGGACTCAGCTAGTGCTTCCGCCAATATTTTTCTTCTCCCCCCCACTCTGAGGTACTGGTCCTCGTTTAAATAACTTTTCCCCCTAATACACAGCCGAGCCATCGGTGGCCCGTGATACTCGGACTCGGCGTTTGCTAATTTCCTAATTTTACTGGCACGCCCGTGGGACAGGACCTTGTCCGTCGGACCCACGACTTACAAAATACTAACAATATTACAAAAATTGCCTTTTAGGCGTGATCCTCGTTTCATTCCTCTTTTAAGATGTCGAAGATGTTTTCGGGGTCCGGGGTGGTGGCAGGGTGGTCTGGTTGGACTGTCGGTGCGGGGGGTTGAGTTTGGTCCGGGGGTGTCATATCTTCTCGGGCGTCTGCCTCAGGTGCGGCCGATTCTTCTGGTAGGGGTGTGGGTTCGAGGGCGCTGATCTCTACTTCGACTGGATCTGGTACCGTGTGGGCGTCCGTGGGATGTCTGTTGGCCGAGGCAAGTTCCTCCTGTGCCGTGTCCGTGATCTCCTTGCTCAAAGGTTCTTCCTTCTACTCTGTGGCTGCTGGAGGGCTGGTTGGGATGGCTGCAAGTCGTTCTCATTCGAAGGCTTCTGCTTCCAGGCGAAACAGCATCTGATCGTCATTGAAGTCTCGATTGCTGCGGTGTGAGATTTTGCCAAGGACTGGTAATCCTCGGTTAAATCTGCACGCAGGTTTTGTATGCTGGCTTCCTCCATTTTGTAGAAGTCGCGGCCCTCCTTCCGTCGGTTCTCGGCGTCGGCGCGTAAAATATGCAATTCGGCAGCTTGGGCTGCCCATTCATCTCCTGCGCGACTTAATGTTTCCTCGACCTTTTTGGTAAGGTGTTGGCACTGTTTCTCGATCAGTATTCTGATGCGTGTCTCATCCATGCCGGGTTGTGCTCGGATGGCTGCTAATTCCTGTTTTAAGCCGTCCACCTCGGCCTGAAGCTTTTGTGCTCGTAGTTCATAGATGGCTTGAGTGTTCTTTGCATCCGCGGTTACGAGCTGGATAGCCTGCTCGTAACGCTTGGTGAGTTCTTTGGTGGCTTGCTCCCGTTCTTTTTGACACGTGGCCCAGACTTGTTCCCGTTCGATGATTCTCTCTTCTTGTAGGGCGAAGTAGGAATCCGATAATTCGTCTTTTTGCTCCGAAAGTAGCTTGCATTTGATGAAAAACTCGTCAGCCATTTCTTCAAGGGTCGTACGCTGACTCTGCAGCTCGGCATTCTCCGCGATCATTCTCTCCTCCCGTTGGCGATTTCTTTCCTCCTGCCGATGGTTCCAGTCTTTCGCATTGTCGAGCGCGGCCTGTAGGTCTAGAACCTCCTTCTCTTTCTTTGCCACTGTGGCTGCGTATTCCTCCAGCTTGCTTTTGAGTTCGGCTTCTTTGCCCGCGGCTTGCGCTTGTACCCGGCCCAGTGCTTCGTTCTACTCGTGTATCCTTTGGTCGGCCTAGGCTGTAATGTCGGCCATCTGCTTGGAAGCTTCTTCTTTTAGGCGAGCCATCGCCTCTTGATGCCGTTGTTCATGTCTCTCGATTCGCCGTTGTTCTTCTTTAAGCTCCGCGCGGTAATACCGGAGCGGGGGTTCTGTCTGGGTTGCCACCTCCTTGGGTGCACGAGGGGGTGGTATCTCGGTCTTCTCCATGGGCGTGGCCGCCTCGGTTGTTGTGCAGGCATCGACCATTTGTAACGAGTATGTTTGTGTACTCGCCTGCATCGTCAGGATTGAATCTGTGACGGTGCTTTCATCCATCATTGTTATGCGTGGAGGGGTTGGGAGGGCCTCCGTGGTCGTGGCCGGAAGGCTCAAGAGTTGTTATTCCGGCCGGTTTTGCTCCCAGGCTGCCAGCTTCTGTTTCGCAGCGTGTCATAATTCTGTAGCCATCTTAGCTTGTTTTTGGGCTATTTTTATCTTTCGGGCCATGTCTTTGGCTGCCCGCGTAGTGCGATCCAGGTCCCTATATGCCTCGATAAGGGCCGTGTTCAACTCGGGGACCTCCATGAGGAGAGCGGCCTGTTTTGCCTGCTTCTTTCTCCCGATTTTTTGTAAAGCCATGTCCTCCTGGGGCTCAATTTCACCTATTAGCGCGCGTTGAATCATTTTTGTTTCGGTGTGCTCTTCCGCCATTCGAGCGGCTGCCGCGACTTGGGCTCTGGCGAGGAAGTCGACCAGCTCGAATGTCGTACCGAGGCGTAGGAGCGCACTAAATTCGTAAGCCTCCGCGGGGAGGTCCTTATACCCGAGGACTTCATCCTCCGAGATTTGCGTTGTCTGCCCATGCTCGATCTTTCCCTGGTTCAACGATGCCTCCTCAGGGATGATGGCCAGGTTGCTCTGTCTGACAACTAAGCCTTGCTCCTGTTGTGGCTCTTTCTGTTCTTCCGAGGACTCGCGGTTGAGTCGTCTTCTCTTGCTCGGCTGTGTTTGGGGTTCCGGGGCCGATAGTGTCGTTTCCTCCGCTTGCTTCCTTTTCTGGGGTCGTGGTGGTGCAGCCTGCTGTGTGTTGGGGCGTGGGCTAGGCCCTGGGGAAGTTACCGAGGGGCGCGACGTTGGCTGTCGAATGGTGACATCCTCGGCCGTGTTATCTTCCGCGGCTACCTCCTCCTCCCATTCTTGGCAGGTCTCGAAAACTGCCCTTTTTTGTTGGGGTTGAGTGGGTGGTGGTGCAGATGCGGGGTTTTGGTCAGCGGCAGGAGGTGGAGGCGATGTGGGCTCCTCCCATGCTTCGTGGTTGATGGCAACGAATTTCTCTTTCTGCCTTCGTGGTGGTGGTGGGGACGTGAGTGTGCGAGGGGAAGGAAGAGAAGAGGGTGGGTATAGAACCATCAAAAAGTGGGTAAGAACAGACAACATCTTCTTACCGGACTGAAATGAAGCTAAGGTGGCGCGAAGTCCTTCACCTGTGATGATTCCCCAATCGATTTTATTTCCTTCATACGCGCTAATGATGATGGTTGCCTTGTTCTGCGGCATGCTCGTTGGGTTCGTATGCACGAACGCATACTCCATTAATATACGAGCAATCTCCCCGAAAGCTCTGTTGGGACCGCCATACGTGCGATATGCCTTCCCTGAGGCTGAGTACTCACCGAAATACGCTTTCATCTTTGATGCCGGGGGTATGTCGACCTCATGGTCCCCTCCCTGTTGCAGATCCAAAACAGCCTGAAGCACATTGTTGGTGATGGCTTCGGGACTTATACGTTTAGCCACACCTTGGGCATCTGGGTGCGCGGGGGCATCGATGATCTTCAGGTAACCGCCCATTCCTCGTTCCTAGAGCCAGGCGCGGGTTTCTGTTGAAGCGGTAAGAGGCATGGTGGAGATGGAGACGGGGTTCAACTGTGTGGAAGCGTGAAGAAGAGTGATGCGGCGAGGGCGAGACAGAGAAGGATCAACAGGAATGGGAAGTTCAGCAGAGGGGTTATGAGAGCGAAAGAGGGCTTGAGAGCAAGAGCGTTTAGCGCGATGAGAGCGAGACGGGGTTTCTGAGCTTGAGAGCGATGGAGATTGGGAGCAATAATGAACTTCTGTGTCTGTGCTGCTGCGTTTTGGAAACGGTTTTAGTAACTTACTCCTAGGGTTTTGTGCCTGAAGCGAATCCTGAAGATTCTGAGTCGTGGGTGCCATAATAACTGACTAGCACCACGTGTCCTGAAGGTGAGTGGGGTGCTTCTAGTGCTTTGCATGTGCTTAAATAGGTACTAAAAGAGTGGTGGCGAGGGGTGCCCCTAAATTTGTGGGTGCCTAGGTGGGTGGTGTAGGTGTAGCTAATCGGTGGCTAAACTATGGTTAATCCTACCTACTACTACTTTTATTAATTTCAAGAAGGTGGGCGAGTCCTTATTCAGGGGGACACGTGGCCTCCTCCGTGGTGGTCTCCCGAAACTCGTTTGTGCCGTGTGGCTCGATAAACGGGTTGGGTGGTGTAGTGCCTCAATATGGTCGAAGTCGGAAACCATTGGCCCAGCTTTTGACAGTGTCGCCGGCGAGTGTGCCGAGCTGGAACGTCCCGTTGAACTCGTCGATAATCCAAAATGGACCGGTCCACCGAAATCTTAATTTTCCCGGCATTGACCCGAGTCGTGTTTGAAAAAGAAGAACTGGTTTGCCGATGGTGAGCTCCTTTTCCAGCCCATGTCGATGATCCCCGAGAGCCTTGCGTTGTCGTTGACGTTGTTCGAGCTGGGCCATACTCTCTATCCTATCTTTGCCGAGTTCGAGGAGTTGTTCCAGCCGGTATTGCTCGGATTGGGCCTCGGGGAGCCGTGCTTTGATTTGAACTCGGAGGCTCGAGACTTGGAACTCGACGGGCATTACGGCTTCTAACCCAAACGCTATTCGAAAGGGGGTTGATTGGATGCTTGTTTTGAAAGTCGTACGATACGCCCACAGCACGCTCTGGAGTTTGTCATCCCAATCGGTCCTGTTTTCATTGACGATCTTCTTCAGTATGGTTTGGAGGATTTTATTGGTCGATTCCGCCAAGCCGTTCGCCTACGGGTAGTATGGTGTGCTTTTCTTGTGCACCACCGCGTAGTGGTGTGTAAGCTCACGTATTATATGATTGATGAAGTGCCCACCTTGATCACTAACGAGCTCGATTGGGCATCCGTAACAGCACCAGAGGTGCTCGTATACGAATTTAGCCGTGGATGCCGCCGTGTTATCTCGGAGTGCCTTAGCCTCGACCCATTTGGTGCAGTAATCCGTGGCAACAATAATATACCTATTCCCTATTCGGGCTGCGGGTGGTTTGAAAGGGCCTACAAAATCCAAACCCCATTTTTGAAATGGGTCCAACGGAAGAATCGGCTGGTGTGGCATCCGTGACTGTTCCATTGGTTGCCCCAGTCGTTGGCACAAATCGCACTGCCGGCAAAACTCGTGAGCGTCTTTCTTCGTTGTCGGCCACCACAATCCACTTTGCCAAACTTTCCTTGCCGTGGAATCCCCGGCGTAGTGCCCCCCAGCTACTCCCTGGTGGGCTTCCTGAAGAACGGCGTTCTTCTCGAATTGCCGAATCGATCGGCGCCATATGCTGTCCGAGCCTTTGTGGTAGAGAATGTCCGAGACGAGGCAAAAATTCCGGCTACACACTGCTAGGCGTTTTCTCGTGTCAAGGGTCATGTGCTCGAGAGGTACACCGGTAGTGAGAAAATGGGTCATCTCCGTGATCCATTCATCTCCGTTATCGTCTGGTATCGTGGTCAGGTTAAATAGGCTGGCGTCCGGTAGCTCGTCGTACGTTGTTTTCGTTGGTTCCCCTGACTCAAGACGGCTCAAGTAGTCGGCGACGGCATGTTGTACCCCGGGTCGATGCTGAATCTGGAAATCAAACTCTTGTAGTAGGAGCATCCACCGAGCCAACCGTCCGGTGAGGGCTTGTTTATTGACCAAATAAAGAAGGGCCGAGTGATCCACGTGAAAGGTAAATTTTCGGCCCAAGAGGTAATGCCGAAATTTATTGATGCTATAAATCATACCGAGGGCCTCCCGCTCGGTGGTGGAGTAATTCTTTTCCGCGGTCGAGAGCCATCGGCTAGCGTAGTACACGGGCCTATACCAATTCGGGGGTGTGCATTGCATCAGGGCACTTCCGATGGCGATGTCTGAAGCATCTACGAAGACATGAAACGGAGACTGGACCACCGGGGCATGTGACAGCATTCGTTTCAGGGTTTGATAGGCCGTGTCCTCAATTGACGTCCATTGGAAGGGACGGCGATGGACTACCGTGTGTAAAGGTGTCGCGAAATCGGCCAGGTGCCGTATCATTCGGCTGTGCCACCGGATCTGTCCCAAAAAACGGCTTAGTGCCTTAGCGTTCGAGGGTGTGGTGGCGGTCAGGATTGCCTTTACTTTATCCGAGTCCATAGCGATGCCTTCTTGACTGACAATATGGCCGAGAAGGTTGCCACTGGTGACTAAGAACGCGCATTTCGCCGGGTTTAAGCTCAATCGAGCTTGGCGACATCGGTCCATGCAGAGTCGTAACTGGGTCATGTGTTCCCGTCGATGGCCATACACGGCGAAATCGTCGAGAAAGACTTGCATGAACGCCGGGATGTAGTCATGAAAGATTTCGGTGATGATGCGTTGGAACGTAGCCGACGCCGTTTTTAGACCGAACATCATTACTTCTGCTACAAAAACACCCCATTCCGTGACGAAAGCGGTTTTTTCCTGATCCTCCAGGTGCATTCTTATCTGGTTATAGCTGCTGAACCCGTCGAGGAAACTGTAGCATTCGTGGCCGGCTACCGTGTCGAGGACACTATCCATGAATGGAAGAGGGAAACCGTCGGTGACTGTTGCCGCGTTAAGTTTCCGATAGTCGATGCAGACGCGGATTTTTCCATTCTTCTTTGGGACCACTACGATCGGGCTCAACCACGTGGCCCGTTTAACAGGGCGAATGAAGCCCACTCGGAGTAGTTTGTCGATTTCCTCTTTGACTTTAGCGGCGTAGTTGGGGTTCATCCTGTAGCGCCTCTGTTGAACCGGCCGAGTGTCGGGTAAGATGTGAATTTGATGTTGGTAGTATTGAGGATCCAGCCCCTTCATATCGGTGTAGGACCAAGCGAAAACATCCTGGTAGTCGGTGAGCAATTTTACGAGGCATGCCCGTTCTACGGTTGGTAGATTATTGGCAATTTGTAATGTACGGGGATTCTCGTCTGAACCGAGGTTCATTGTTTCCAGGGTTGATGCTTTCACTCGTTGTCAAATGGCGAGTTCGCGTTCGAAAGCCTCCCGAGCATGACGTAGCTCAGCAACTGTGGTTGGATCGGGTTCATCCTGGGGTGGTGACTCCTCCGTGACTTCCTCGTTTTTAGATGGCTCGATGGTTGGTAAGGCATTGATTTCGAAGAGAGGGATGATCGTGGGATGATCATCTAGGAAGTCATTGACCTCCTCATTGGCCAAACCGTCAAGCATATGGACCCCTTCCGCATATAATGGCGAAGTGTTGAGGGTGACGGGGACTCGTTCTTCAGTGATGATTCGGACTTTTGTCTTTCCTCTTCGGAACGAGATCATGTTGCGTTGCCAATGTTGCCTGATATTCGTTGTACGCAACCATGGTCGACCTAGTAACATTGGGTAGGCACCTTGTGTCTCCAGTCTTAGCACGACGGCCGAGATCGTGAACATGTGGCCTCTGAGTGTGAAGTCGAGATGGCGGATTAAACCAATGGGGCGAACGGAGCGGGTGTCGGCCATCCGAAGCCAAAAGGGGCATGGTTCCCATTGATTCAGGCCGAGGTTGAGACACATTGACTCGCTAATAACGTTTACGCCGGAGCCGCCGTCGATGATGCATCCATGTAGGTCTTGTCCCTTAATGATGATTCGCACGGCTGGGTTCTGAGAATCCATGAGTGGTGGACCGGTTCCTGCTTCGGTGAGGTGTATCGGTGGCGTCACGGGCTTAGTATTGGCCTGGAGTGCCGCCAGGGTGTCCCGAAATCTCGGCATGAGTGGTAACAGTTTATGTAGGGGCAGCGAGATGCGGGAGTTGGTAAGAACATCCCATAGTTGGTCGTCCTCCGACGACGTGGATGGTGCCGAGGTTTGTGGTACTTCACTGGGCCCGTCTCTCATGTCAATTTGTATGCGTACGGCATTATTTTTATTGGCCGTGTCGATCCATTCTTTTGCTGCCTGACGGACTTCATCCTGGATTTGCCACTGAGTAATCTGCGCTTTACTCCGGGTAGTGACCGTTTGAACATCGGCCATAATACTATTCACCGCGGGTGCCTTGCCACGGTTGGTTGTTGGACATTGTGTGGCGTAGTGGCCTGGTTGGTTACATTTAAAACATGTAACGTTGGCTGAGCTGCTAGTGTCCGCCCGGTCTGTGTGTGGAAGCTGTTGTTGTTGATTCTCCGTCTCGTTTGGTGGTGGGTTGTTCCGAGGTGCGTTGGAGTTGCGCTGGTCATTTTGAGGAGCGTCCTGTCGGCGGTTGTCGTTAGGTCTTCTATTGTTGCGTGTGTTGCGGTTGCCGTTTCGCCGATCAATGCGTGAGTTCCGTCGGTCATACCGGTCATCGCGATTGTCATCATATCGAGCATAATCGTCGTGCCGGTCATCGCGATAATGATCACGGCGGTCATCACGTCAGTAGTCGTCGTCTCGGCGCCGTCGATCCGGGGATCGCGGTCGGTCGTTATCCTGGTCTCGGTAGACATATCGCTCGTCCTACCGAGAGTATGTATTTCGTGGCTCGATCTGGCGGACCGGTGCCACCGTTGTGCGGTTCAGCATATTATATTCGCACTGCTCGACAGTGTGAGCTCGAGACTGGCAGATCGGACACTGTGGTCGGTGGGGACATTCGAGGGCCAAGTGCCCTGATCCTGAACACGTCGTGCATTGGAGGGCCTGGCGAAAGCGATTGTCCTCTTGGGGAAGAGCGTTTTGCAAGGATGTCATCGAGAAGGCCGCGCCGTGCTGGGTCTGATCGAGGGCGAGAACCCGCGCTATGACTTGTTCGATAGTATGGTTGGCGAAATTTGTAAGTGTGAGAGTCGTTCGGAGAGGCTCTTGTAAACTAGATAGGAAAGTGTCTGGTATATGTTGTGCTGAGACATCACCGGCCACTTGTCGGTAGAGATCCTGGAACCGGATCGTGAACTGCGCGACCGTTTCATGCGGTTCCTGGCATATAGAGAAGAATTGTCGGAGCAGTTCCCGTTTAGGCACCTCGCCATGAAAAAGTTCAAGGAACTTTGTGCGCACGATTTGAAAAGTGGTGGCCTCTCCTATTTCGAGGCGAGAGTACCATCGTGCGGCCAGTCCATCGAGAGAGAGTGTGAACTCGGCAATCTTTGAGGCATCGATCTCGGCTGGCGTGAGGCAGTGCGTTGAGTGGTTGGCCTGCCACGTGGATATGAAGGCACGGATGTGTGACTCCGCATCTGGTCCGTCGGTGTATCGTGGGTATGGGTACGGCATGATGTCGTACTCTGGGTCTTCTTGTAGCACCGGAAAAGGGTTTAGTTCCGGTTGATTGACCTCCGGAGGGCTCGACGGGGGTTTTGGTGGTGAATCAACTCGCGATCGAGTGTCCGGTGGCGAGGATTGCACTAGGGAAGCCTCTGATTTCTCGGGAAAGGATTGGTCAGTGACCACCGAGTCGGAAGTTCCTTCGACTGGCTCAGGGCATCGGGCGGGTGGCCGAGACCTCGTGGTGCGAGAGGGCGCCGTAACGGTGTCGTAGTGTAGGTTGCACACTATGTGGAAATTATATTTTTGTCCCTCCGGATAGAGAATGGAGTGCTCGGTGAGAACCGGAAGAAAACGGCATACCGGCAAGGAGGAAAACGGCATACCGGCAAGGAGGAAAAACGGCATACCGGCAAGGAGGAAAACGGCATACCGGCAAGGAAGAGCCGGATAAAGAGACATAAATGTAAAAAGAAAGGAAATACTCACTACTGCGCAGGGCGTGATTCGAACTCTGCACCTCCACGTTGACAAACCCCAACCTTACCATTACATTAAATTATCTTAAGTGTTTTAAATATAGATTTAATATGTATAAGACCTTTATTTATGCATACCTTTATTAAAAGGTAAATCGTGTATTTCTTTAATATATGAAAAAGAAAAAACACGAGACACTAAAAATAACTCATGCACATCTAGCGTGCATGAGCCCTATACTTAGGAAATAAAATAAAAAAAAGCATCACATGCACATTTAGTGTGCATGAACATATGAGAAAAAGCATGTAGCTATGCTTAGTCTCTCCCATCACTATATAAGGATGGGGAGCACATTGTAGTTGTTGTTGATTATTTGGATTAAGTATTAATTAATACAAAAATTATTCGTGGGATTCACGATTTATACGTCTACTTCTCTCTTAACACCCTAAGTACCAATTAATATAGTATACTCGTGTGATTCACGAGTTTCTTATCTTTCTCTTTGCTATTTACTCATAATTAATCTCTATCTCACGAACTTCTTTCTCCTAGTCCAAGACCTCTGTGGTTCCCACCCGACTCACGCAACGATCCGGAGCCGAAAGGCACGACACAGTTGGTGAACCCGACGTGAAGACGGGTGGCAAGGAGATGGAGGCTCAACAAGCTAACAATATGATGGCGATGTTCGAACGGATGCTTCAAGAACAACGCACGATGTCGGAGATTTCGGCATCAGTAGAGCGGCTCGTGCAACGCAACGGGCAATTTAATGGTAAGGATGTGTCGCGATATTTGCAGGACTACAAGGCGGAGATGCTCCGGTGCCGGGCTTCGGAAGGACTACAAGTGACATCCTTTAACCGGGTGGCGACCGACGGGCTTCAAGGGAGTATCCACGGGTTGCAACAACAAAATCCGACGTGGGAAGCATTCGAAGAGGCGTTAAAGACCACGTTTGCCATCGAGGACTCCTCCAAGGCAACGCGGAGGGGATTCGAGGATTGGGTGGAAACGTCAGGTAAGGGGCTGAAGGTCCTCGAAGTGTTTTCGACATTCGAAAGTCGGTTCGGGAGGTTGTCCGCGAGAGATCAAACTATTCTTGCACCGGACAAAGTCATCATGTTTTTGCGAGCTGTGGACGTCCGGGACCGAAAAGATCTCGGAGTGCTTCTTGAGGACACGACCACCGAAAGCGGCCTCACCGAAACATGGGAAAGCGTGCGGGATATCGTCGCGTGGTACACGAAGAGGGGGCAATGGCTTGCCAACGAAGAAAAGAGGGTTTCGGAACCGATTCCGAAACCGAGAACGGGACTGGAAGACCATCAACCGAGGGCTCGGGAGATTACGGCCGAGAAGGAAGTCGACGCGTCTACGGTGGAGCAGCTGCTGAAGGAGATGGAGAATCTAAAGATCGCGATGGTGAAGAAGTCGGATGACCGCCCCACAAGCTCCAAATATACGGATCGACGGTGCATATGGTGCGATAGCGCCGAACACGATCGGAGGGATTGCGACGACCATAAGGAGGCACTACGACGGGATCTCATCTACTACGAGGGAAACCGGATTCATTCGATGGACTCTCGGAAGCCACTCCGACCGAACTTCCGGAAAGGCGGCATGAAGAAGGTGCTCGAGGAGGAGTTAGCGGCAAGAAGCAACTATGCGACAACCGCGGGAATATGTGTCGGGGAGTCATCGGGAGCGAAGGCGTCTTTCTGGCCGGAGGTGCTAGGAAACACCGAGAAAACCGACTCCAACGATATCCGAAACACCGCGGAAGGCGTCCGGGAAGCTACGGGATGGGAGTGCCCTGTCAACAAGAATAGCATATACGCCCTGTGTCAATTACATGAGGTGTATGTGGACGAGAAACGACGGCGCACGGAGGATGCGGCCGGACCATCGAAGATACCGGAAAGCTGGAACTCCGGAGGTAAGGGAAAAGAAAAGGCGACTCCGGCATTCAAGCTCGCCTCGGACATAGAACAACAAACCGACTTGAAAAGAGTGTTCGAGGAAAGAATCTTGGATAGCCGGGTAGATTTTTCGCTGCGGGAACTACTCGGAATAGCGAAGAAGGAGTTTCACGATCTTCTCGTGGATCTCGTGAAAAGGAAGAGACAAAGTACGGAGGAAAATGCTCCAAGGGTGAATGCAAATACCGTTTCAATGAACGACACCGAAGTGGAAGGCGAAATTCCGAACTCCCACTATACAAGGCCACACTGGGCACGTGCGACTACGGAGACTCCGGTCCGAATCGGCAACATCAAAGAACCCGTGCTAGCATTGATTGATCACGGATCGGAGATCAACTTGATGTCCAAGGAGTTCTACCGAAAGGGGAAGTGGCCTATAAACACCAACCATGGATGGAAGATTCGGGCAGCCACGAAAACGACAGAAGACCTATTTGCGGCTTGTCCGGATGTGACGGTAAAGATCGGGGATGTCGAAATTGACCAAAATTTCTTTGTGCAGGATGAGGTTTCACATTCTGTCATCCTCGGCCAACCCTTTATCACGGCTTCACGGATGGAGACGAAGGTGCTCGATAGTGGTGCGGCTTTTGCGCGAATTCGGAGCCAAAACGGAGGGAAATCCGTCCAATTCCTAACGGTGCCGGCAAATCACGAAAGGAACAAGAGGGAACTCTTGTCCCAAGTGAGAATGGATTTTTAAAGCGGACTGTTGCGAAGTGGGGAAGTGATAGTCCGAGAAGCCCTGATACCCCACACAGGAAGAAAACTCTCGGAGCAAAACAAGTACGAATCGGCCCGGATGGGGCATCTACGTACACGGCCGTAACCGGAGGAATGAAGAAACAATACCGACAAGTGGAGGATAAGTTACGGTCGGCATCAATAATAAAAGAAGACGAAGAAATCGTGGGAGTGATCGAGGAAGTGTTCTATGGGAATACACTACAACGGCTTGAAGAGCTTGCGGAAGATAAAAGCCAAGGGAACCGGGTAGTCCCGGTGGAATCGGTCGAGATGTACGAGATCGTTGCGAAAATGGGGCCGGATGCGCTCCGCAAAGAAGAAGCAATGGTAAGTGCGAAATACAAGACCGTGGAGAAGAAGGTGAAACCGGCCGCGGGACCACTACCCGCTGATAGCGAACAAAAGAAGAAAGAAGTCTCGGGAGATCCGACACTTCGGAAGTCCGTGGATATCGGACATGCCTTCACAGATGAGACCCGGAAGAAACTTCGGATCGGTGGAGGTGGGTTCCTCTTACAAGAAGAAGAAAAACGGTTTCGAGAGATGTTGGAGCAACATGGCAAAGCATTCGCGTTCACATCCAGGGAGATCGGATGCATTGATCCAAAGATAGTGGAGCCGATGGTGATTTTCACGATTGATCATGTACCGTGGAACCTGAAGCCGATTTCGGTGCCACGGGCGCATATTCCGAAAGTCATCGACTTGCTCAAGGAGAAGGTGGCGATGGGGATTCTAGAGCCATCAAGTGCTCCGTACTCAAATCGATGGTTTACGGTTCCGAAGAAGAACGGGTCACTCCGATTCATCCAAGACTTGCAACCGGTGAACAAGGTCACGATCCGGAACTCGGGAGTCGGTCCGATAGTGGACGAATTCGCGGAAGCTTTTGCCGGACGTGCGATATACTCCATCGGGGACCTATACTCGGGGTATGACCAATTCCAACTAGCCGTGGAGAGCCGAGACATCACTACCATGCGGACACTGATAGGACTAGTTCGAATGTGCACACTACCACAAGGAGCGACAAACTCGGTTGCACATATGATGAACGCGATGAACAAGGTGCTTCGAGATTGCATCCCGGAGATAACGATGCCGTTTCTAGATGACATTCCGATGAAAGGATGCGCGGTGGAAGAAAAAGATGAGACTATGGATGATCGGGGATGCCGAAAGTTCGTGGTCGACCATATTCATGATTGCGAGAAAGTGTTGCGAAAGCTAGAAGATGTGCACCTAACACTTTCCGGGGAGAAATCGGCATTCGGGCAAGAAGAAATATTGGTGGTCGGACATCTATGTGGACCCTACGGCCGAAGACCGTCACCAACAAAGATCGATGCGATTCAAGCTATGAAGGAAGTATGTGAGTCAACATCGGAAGTCCGAAGGTTTCTGGGTGCGTGTGCATTCTATCACATATGGATTCCGCACTATGCACATATAGCGGACCCGCTCTATCACTTGTTGCGGAAAGGTAAGAAATTCGAGTGGAAACCGGAACACACTAAAGCCATGAGGAAGCTCAAGAAGACACTATGGAGGGCGGAATCACTTAAGAAGCCAAGCTACGAGCGGCCAATCATAGTAACGGTTGATACAAGTCCAACCGGTATCGGGTGGGTCATCAATCAAGCCGACTCGGATGGTTCACGGTATCCGATCCGATTTGGAGCAAAGGTCCTCAACGAAAGGCAACGCGGATATGCACAAGTCAAAAGAGAATTGTGGGGAGTCGTGTCGGCGATAAAATCGGATCGGGATTATTTGATCGGAGCTGAAGTGGTGATCGAGACGGATTGTCTTCCGATACTCGGGATGATGCGGTGTTGTACGATACCGGATGTGGCTATGCTAAGGTGGATTGCATATGTCAAGTCACTTAATCCGGAGGTTCGACACATCTCGGGGAAGGACAACGCGGTAGCGGACATGTTATCGAGGGCGCGGTTTGAAGACGACATAACCGAATCAGATAATGAAGAAGTTTCCGAAGACTACTTCACGTCAGAACACATATGCCGAGTGAACGTGATCCGAGAATTCCGGGAAGAAGAATACGAGGGGGAAACCTTGATGATCGGGAAGATGCTACAAGAGGTCGAGGATTCAACCAATGATAAAGAAAGGAGAGCCGAGATCCGAAGGAAGAAGAGGCAAGTCCAAAAGTTCTTCTTGGAAAACGGTTTAATATGGAGGGCGCCGAAAAGACCGGATGGGATACCACTTCGAGTAGTCGGGACGAAAGAGCAACGAAACCGGATAATGTCCGAGTTCCACGAATCCGATTGGGCTGGACATCGAGGAACATGGGCAACTTTTGTGAAAATCAAGCAAAGATATTGGTGGAAGAACATGTATAAAGATGTCGCGGAGTTCACAGAAAGCTGCGAGAAATGTCAAGTCTACTCCGGGGTCCGACACCGAGATGAGCTGCATCCGACATTCTCACCGACAATCAACTTCAAGTGGATGGTCGACATTGTAGCTATGCCGACCGGGATTGGACAAAAGAAATACTTGGTGTTAGCTCGAGAAGATCTCACAAACCAAGTTGAAGGTCGAGCGCTTCGGAGGAAAACGTGTGCCGCGGTGTGCCAATTTCTTTTGGAAGAAGTGTTTTGTAGGTACGGCTGCGTAGGACAAGTGATTGCGGACCGGGGAGAACTCGACTCGGACAAAGCTAGGGGATTCTTCGCCAAACATGGAGTTCGGTTAACGTTGACAACGGCCTACAATCCGGAGGCCAACGGGAAGATCGAACGAGGACATAGTCCGATCGTGAAAGCACTTGCGAAGGCATGCGACGGAAGGGTGAAGGATTGGCCACAAATGCTTCCGTATGCACTATGGGCGGATCGGACGACGCATAGCTCCGTGACCGGTTACATGCCGGCAGAACTCATGACCGGACAAGCACCGGTAATGCCAACGGAAACCGCAATCGCGACATGGACAATACTACCGTGGAAGGAAGAGATGAGCCGAGAAGAACTACTAGCGGTCCGGATACGACAACTAGAGGGAAGACCGAAAGATGTAGCGGAAGCGTCACGCCGACAACAAGAAGCACGGTTCCGGAACAAAAGCCGGTTCGACACAAAGCACCGACTACGACCGAGGAGGATTGAAGAAGGAGATTGGGTGATCGTCTATGATAGTAGCTTGGACCATCAACATACAACGATGCGGAAATTCGCGAAAAGGTGGTTCGGGCCGTACGAGGTTCGGAAGGTCTTCGACAACGGGACATACCGACTGTCCGAGTTGGATGGAACAATACTACGAGTGCCTATAGCCGGGAAACGGGTGAAGATTTTCAAGAAGCGGACCGACGACAAACCTTATGTGATCCGAGTCGAGGCCGACAACGAGGAGCAATCGGACGAAGACCACAATGATGCGGGAAGCGAAGAAAGTGGATTACAACTCATAGTCGACATAAGGGGAGAATCGGAGGAAGCTTCGGATGAAGACGGATACGAAGAATCAAGAACTTCGGCACATACCGGAGGATGTGCGGGTTTGGAGGGGGCGAGTGTCGTAGTGTAGGTTGCACACTATGTGGAAATTATATTTTTGTCCCTCCGGATAGAGAATGGAGTGCTCGGTGAGAACCGGAAGAAAACGGCATACCGGCAAGGAGGAAAACGGCATACCGGCAAGGAGGAAAACGGCATACCGGCAAGGAGGAAAAACGGCATACCGGCAAGGAGGAAAACGGCATACCGGCAAGGAAGAGCCGGATAAAGAGACATAAATGTAAACACCCCGGCGTAGTGCCCCCCAGCTACTCCCTGGTGGGCTTCCTGAAGAACGGCGTTCTTCTCGAATTGCCGAATCGATCGGCGCCATATGCTGTCCGAGCCTTTGTGGTAGAGAATGTCCGAGACGAGGCAAAAATTCCGGCTACACACTGCTAGGCGTTTTCTCGTGTCAAGGGTCATGTGCTCGAGAGGTACACCGGTAGTGAGAAAATGGGTCATCTCCGTGATCCATTCATCTCCGTTATCGTCTGGTATCGTGGTCAGGTTAAATAGGCTGGCGTCCGGTAGCTCGTCGTACGTTGTTTTCGTTGGTTCCCCTGACTCAAGACGGCTCAAGTAGTCGGCGACGGCATGTTGTACCCCGGGTCGATGCTGAATCTGGAAATCAAACTCTTGTAGTAGGAGCATCCACCGAGCCAACCGTCCGGTGAGGGCTTGTTTATTGACCAAATAAAGAAGGGCCGAGTGATCCACGTGAAAGGTAAATTTTCGGCCCAAGAGGTAATGCCGAAATTTATTGATGCTATAAATCATACCGAGGGCCTCCCGCTCGGTGGTGGAGTAATTCTTTTCCGCGGTCGAGAGCCATCGGCTAGCGTAGTACACGGGCCTATACCAATTCGGGGGTGTGCATTGCATCAGGGCACTTCCGATGGCGATGTCTGAAGCATCTACGAAGACATGAAACGGAGACTGGACCACCGGGGCATGTGACAGCATTCGTTTCAGGGTTTGATAGGCCGTGTCCTCAATTGACGTCCATTGGAAGGGACGGCGATGGACTACCGTGTGTAAAGGTGTCGCGAAATCGGCCAGGTGCCGTATCATTCGGCTGTGCCACCGGATCTGTCCCAAAAAACGGCTTAGTGCCTTAGCGTTCGAGGGTGTGGTGGCGGTCAGGATTGCCTTTACTTTATCCGAGTCCATAGCGATGCCTTCTTGACTGACAATATGGCCGAGAAGGTTGCCACTGGTGACTAAGAACGCGCATTTCGCCGGGTTTAAGCTCAATCGAGCTTGGCGACATCGGTCCATGCAGAGTCGTAACTGGGTCATGTGTTCCCGTCGATGGCCATACACGGCGAAATCGTCGAGAAAGACTTGCATGAACGCCGGGATGTAGTCATGAAAGATTTCGGTGATGATGCGTTGGAACGTAGCCGACGCCGTTTTTAGACCGAACATCATTACTTCTGCTACAAAAACACCCCATTCCGTGACGAAAGCGGTTTTTTCCTGATCCTCCAGGTGCATTCTTATCTGGTTATAGCTGCTGAACCCGTCGAGGAAACTGTAGCATTCGTGGCCGGCTACCGTGTCGAGGACACTATCCATGAATGGAAGAGGGAAACCGTCGGTGACTGTTGCCGCGTTAAGTTTCCGATAGTCGATGCAGACGCGGATTTTTCCATTCTTCTTTGGGACCACTACGATCGGGCTCAACCACGTGGCCCGTTTAACAGGGCGAATGAAGCCCACTCGGAGTAGTTTGTCGATTTCCTCTTTGACTTTAGCGGCGTAGTTGGGGTTCATCCTGTAGCGCCTCTGTTGAACCGGCCGAGTGTCGGGTAAGATGTGAATTTGATGTTGGTAGTATTGAGGATCCAGCCCCTTCATATCGGTGTAGGACCAAGCGAAAACATCCTGGTAGTCGGTGAGCAATTTTACGAGGCATGCCCGTTCTACGGTTGGTAGATTATTGGCAATTTGTAATGTACGGGGATTCTCGTCTGAACCGAGGTTCATTGTTTCCAGGGTTGATGCTTTCACTCGTTGTCAAATGGCGAGTTCGCGTTCGAAAGCCTCCCGAGCATGACGTAGCTCAGCAACTGTGGTTGGATCGGGTTCATCCTGGGGTGGTGACTCCTCCGTGACTTCCTCGTTTTTAGATGGCTCGATGGTTGGTAAGGCATTGATTTCGAAGAGAGGGATGATCGTGGGATGATCATCTAGGAAGTCATTGACCTCCTCATTGGCCAAACCGTCAAGCATATGGACCCCTTCCGCATATAATGGCGAAGTGTTGAGGGTGACGGGGACTCGTTCTTCAGTGATGATTCGGACTTTTGTCTTTCCTCTTCGGAACGAGATCATGTTGCGTTGCCAATGTTGCCTGATATTCGTTGTACGCAACCATGGTCGACCTAGTAACATTGGGTAGGCACCTTGTGTCTCCAGTCTTAGCACGACGGCCGAGATCGTGAACATGTGGCCTCTGAGTGTGAAGTCGAGATGGCGGATTAAACCAATGGGGCGAACGGAGCGGGTGTCGGCCATCCGAAGCCAAAAGGGGCATGGTTCCCATTGATTCAGGCCGAGGTTGAGACACATTGACTCGCTAATAACGTTTACGCCGGAGCCGCCGTCGATGATGCATCCATGTAGGTCTTGTCCCTTAATGATGATTCGCACGGCTGGGTTCTGAGAATCCATGAGTGGTGGACCGGTTCCTGCTTCGGTGAGGTGTATCGGTGGCGTCACGGGCTTAGTATTGGCCTGGAGTGCCGCCAGGGTGTCCCGAAATCTCGGCATGAGTGGTAACAGTTTATGTAGGGGCAGCGAGATGCGGGAGTTGGTAAGAACATCCCATAGTTGGTCGTCCTCCGACGACGTGGATGGTGCCGAGGTTTGTGGTACTTCACTGGGCCCGTCTCTCATGTCAATTTGTATGCGTACGGCATTATTTTTATTGGCCGTGTCGATCCATTCTTTTGCTGCCTGACGGACTTCATCCTGGATTTGCCACTGAGTAATCTGCGCTTTACTCCGGGTAGTGACCGTTTGAACATCGGCCATAATACTATTCACCGCGGGTGCCTTGCCACGGTTGGTTGTTGGACATTGTGTGGCGTAGTGGCCTGGTTGGTTACATTTAAAACATGTAACGTTGGCTGAGCTGCTAGTGTCCGCCCGGTCTGTGTGTGGAAGCTGTTGTTGTTGATTCTCCGTCTCGTTTGGTGGTGGGTTGTTCCGAGGTGCGTTGGAGTTGCGCTGGTCATTTTGAGGAGCGTCCTGTCGGCGGTTGTCGTTAGGTCTTCTATTGTTGCGTGTGTTGCGGTTGCCGTTTCGCCGATCAATGCGTGAGTTCCGTCGGTCATACCGGTCATCGCGATTGTCATCATATCGAGCATAATCGTCGTGCCGGTCATCGCGATAATGATCACGGCGGTCATCACGTCAGTAGTCGTCGTCTCGGCGCCGTCGATCCGGGGATCGCGGTCGGTCGTTATCCTGGTCTCGGTAGACATATCGCTCGTCCTACCGAGAGTATGTATTTCGTGGCTCGATCTGGCGGACCGGTGCCACCGTTGTGCGGTTCAGCATATTATATTCGCACTGCTCGACAGTGTGAGCTCGAGACTGGCAGATCGGACACTGTGGTCGGTGGGGACATTCGAGGGCCAAGTGCCCTGATCCTGAACACGTCGTGCATTGGAGGGCCTGGCGAAAGCGATTGTCCTCTTGGGGAAGAGCGTTTTGCAAGGATGTCATCGAGAAGGCCGCGCCGTGCTGGGTCTGATCGAGGGCGAGAACCCGCGCTATGACTTGTTCGATAGTATGGTTGGCGAAATTTGTAAGTGTGAGAGTCGTTCGGAGAGGCTCTTGTAAACTAGATAGGAAAGTGTCTGGTATATGTTGTGCTGAGACATCACCGGCCACTTGTCGGTAGAGATCCTGGAACCGGATCGTGAACTGCGCGACCGTTTCATGCGGTTCCTGGCATATAGAGAAGAATTGTCGGAGCAGTTCCCGTTTAGGCACCTCGCCATGAAAAAGTTCAAGGAACTTTGTGCGCACGATTTGAAAAGTGGTGGCCTCTCCTATTTCGAGGCGAGAGTACCATCGTGCGGCCAGTCCATCGAGAGAGAGTGTGAACTCGGCAATCTTTGAGGCATCGATCTCGGCTGGCGTGAGGCAGTGCGTTGAGTGGTTGGCCTGCCACGTGGATATGAAGGCACGGATGTGTGACTCCGCATCTGGTCCGTCGGTGTATCGTGGGTATGGGTACGGCATGATGTCGTACTCTGGGTCTTCTTGTAGCACCGGAAAAGGGTTTAGTTCCGGTTGATTGACCTCCGGAGGGCTCGACGGGGGTTTTGGTGGTGAATCAACTCGCGATCGAGTGTCCGGTGGCGAGGATTGCACTAGGGAAGCCTCTGATTTCTCGGGAAAGGATTGGTCAGTGACCACCGAGTCGGAAGTTCCTTCGACTGGCTCAGGGCATCGGGCGGGTGGCCGAGACCTCGTGGTGCGAGAGGGCGCCGTAACGGTGTCGTAGTGTAGGTTGCACACTATGTGGAAATTATATTTTTGTCCCTCCGGATAGAGAATGGAGTGCTCGGTGAGAACCGGAAGAAAACGGCATACCGGCAAGGAGGAAAACGGCATACCGGCAAGGAGGAAAAACGGCATACCGGCAAGGAGGAAAACGGCATACCGGCAAGGAAGAGCCGGATAAAGAGACATAAATGTAAAAAGAAAGGAAATACTCACTACTGCGCAGGGCGTGATTCGAACTCTGCACCTCCACGTTGACAAACCCCAACCTTACCATTACATTAAATTATCTTAAGTGTTTTAAATATAGATTTAATATGTATAAGACCTTTATTTATGCATACCTTTATTAAAAGGTAAATCGTGTATTTCTTTAATATATGAAAAAGAAAAAACACGAGACACTAAAAATAACTCATGCACATCTAGCGTGCATGAGCCCTATACTTAGGAAATAAAATAAAAAAAAGCATCACATGCACATTTAGTGTGCATGAACATATGAGAAAAAGCATGTAGCTATGCTTAGTCTCTCCCATCACTATATAAGGATGGGGAGCACATTGTAGTTGTTGTTGATTATTTGGATTAAGTATTAATTAATACAAAAATTATTCGTGGGATTCACGATTTATACGTCTACTTCTCTCTTAACACCCTAAGTACCAATTAATATAGTATACTCGTGTGATTCACGAGTTTCTTATCTTTCTCTTTGCTATTTACTCATAATTAATCTCTATCTCACGAACTTCTTTCTCCTAGTCCAAGACCTCTGTGGTTCCCACCCAACTCACGCAACGATCCGGAGCCGAAAGGCACGACAACGGTGGCTGGTGGTTACCTTCAACGAAGTTCGCTGTGCACTCATAGTTGCAACCGGGCGTGCCAAATTGTGTTACCCGTTCCTTTGGGTGAACACCTTCAATAGATCTGCGGCTATCGGTATTCAAGGGCGTGGTACGTGAAGGCTCGTAACAGAGGCGTCGAGGGAGAGAGAGTGCTCAGAGAGAAAACACTAACGAGATCTGGACAGGCGTGGGCGGCGCTCAAATCATAGGTATGAATCAAAGCGCAGACACATGGAGCAAACTAGGCACAATTCAGATATATTACTGCGACAGAAGAGATTACAGAACATGGCCTACGGTCGGTGACCTTACAAGATTAGCTAGTTACGAGGGACTCAGCTAGTGCTTCCGCCTATATTTTTCTTCTCCCCCCCACTCTGAGGTACTGGTCCTCGTTTAAATAACTTTTCCCCCTAATACACAGCCGAGCCGTCGGTGGCCCGTGATACTCGGACTCGGTGTTTGCTAATTTCCTAATTTTACATTTCTGTCCTCTGGACAACACCATGGAAAGGGTTGTTGAATACATGCTTAATGTTCAAAAAAGTCCCTCACATCGACTTCCTAGAATTGCATGGGAATCAAGCAAAAAGATCCAAAAGACGCATAAAAGCAAAATTTTGTGTTCCGGTTGGATGCAAGATATAGAAAAATGGTTTGGTAGAAGGGATGCGAGACACTTGCTTCATGATGCATCACTAGATTCCTTTGTAAATGAGGCCTTTTTGCAGTGCCAATGTATCCTGACATGGGACAAATGTGGAGGCTCACGCTTCACACATTATACTACACATGTTGTGTTGGGAATAGTGCGGAATATTGCTCGGCCACAACTGAGTCTTGAACACTTCAATGAGAATGGAGAACACAAAAATGAGAACTAAAGAGTGAACACAAGATGTTTACCTGGAAAACCCTAATAGGGGAAAAACCACGGGAGCCCACGGTCTCCAACTATCACTATATGAGAGGAAAATACAAAGTGGAGGCACAGAGGCAACGACCTCGTGCTCGCGATCCTCGCTAGATGGCGGTTACAATAGAGAGTGTTCGTAGCTACTCTCACGCTCTCACTCTCTCTATACAATAGTTATACACTTACAACAATATCAACAACCACTTACAAAGTGATTGCCCTAAGTCATAATTATACTTATATGAACTTAGGGCTATTTACAAATATAGCCTTAGTAGGCTTACTCAGAAAACATATTTACAGATATGTCTTCTCTTCCATTTCTCACCGGCTCTCTTCCGGTTCTCACCGGGTCCTCATTATTCATCACCAGATCCCATCCAGAGAGACCTATTTCCCAACAATCTCCCCCTTCACTCCAGCATGGGATGTCTTGTCAGCCTGATCCGCTTTCTTCACGCGTCCAGCTTGTCGGTCGTCAACACCTTGGTCAGCATATCCGACCCGTTCTCCTCCGTGTGGATCTTTGTCAGCATGAACTCTTGATCTTCTACTCTCTCCCGGATCTAGTGGTACCTCCACTAGATATGTTTCGTCCGGGAATGGTAGGCCGCATTCTTTCCAAGGTGGATGGCATTTTGGTTGTCGCAGTAGAGCCGATATTCCCCCTATTGGATCCCTAGCTCTCCAATGAAGTCCTTCATCTAGATTATCTCCTTGCCAGCTTCTACAGCTGCCACGTACTCTGCCTCTGTGGTTGACAATGCAACCATCTTCTACAACCTCAACTGCCAGAAAACAACTCCCCATGCATAGGTCATGACATATCCAAATGTAGACCGGCTGGTATCTGCCAACATATCCGAATCCGTCAATCCGTCAAGTTGGGTATTACCGGAGCCGAACCGGAGACACATACTAGTAGTGCCTTTCAGATACCGGAGTATCCCCTTGACGGCGTACCAATGCGCTTTGCCGAGATTGCTAATGAACCGGCTCACCACTCCGACTGCATATCCGATATCCAACCGGGTACATACCATTGCGTACATCAAGCTCCCGACGGCAGAGGCATATGGTATCTTCATCATATCCATCTTCTCTGCCTTTGTCCTCGGGCTTTGTTTTCCGAATAGCTTGCAGTTTGCTAGAAGTGTCGATCCGACCGGTTTCGCCTCCGACATGTTGAACCGTTCAAGCACCTTGGTCACGTACTTCTCCTGTGACAACCACACCAGCTTCTTCGACTGGTCCCGGATGATGTGCATTCCTAGTATATGTCTTGCTGGACCCAAGTCTTTCATTGAGAAGGTCCGGTTCAGAGCCTTCTTCAACATTTGAATCTTGCCTTGGTCTCGTTCGACGATCAGCATATCATCCACATATAGGAGGAGTATCAGGAAGTCTCCTCCGTCAAATTTCTTCACAAACACACAATGATCGGCTTGCGTCTTGTGGTACCCTTGGTCGATAATGAAGGAGTTGAACTTCTGGTACCATTGTCGGGGAGCTTGCTTCAATCCGTATAAGCGCTTCTTAAGCCGACACACCAGGTGCTCCTTCCCTTTCTTCTCAAATCCTTCCTATTCATGCATGTAGATCTCCTCTTCGAGGTCACCATGGAGGAATGTCGTCTTCACGTCCAGTTGCTCTACCTCGAGGTCCATGCTTGCCGCTATGCCCAATACCTTCCGGATGGATGTCATCTTTACGACCGAGGCAAAGATCTCATCAAAGTTCACTCCTTTCTTCTACTGGAAGCCCTTCACCATGATTCGGACCTTATACCTTGGTGGATTTCCAACATCTCCTGGTTTCAGCTTGTACACCCACTAGTTCCGGAGTGCTCTCTTCCCTTTCGGCAACTCCATCAGTTCATATGTGTGGTTCTCATGCTGGGAATCCATCTCATCCTGCATGGCACTTAACCACTTGCGATTGTGGGTGTCTCTCTTTGCTTCTTCGAAGCTTTCCAGCTCCCCCTCATCGGTTAGCAACACATGCTCTACATCCGGAAATCTTCGGGGGCTCTTCTCTCTTGGAGAGGATATCTCCGCCCTTGGTTTCTAACTATCGGTTCCTCTGTCAGTTCCGAATCCGAATCTTATTCGAGATCTTGTCCGGTTCCGGTGTCTCCTTCTTCTTCTTCTTCTTCTTCTTCTTCTTCTTCTTCAGTCGGTTCGGTTTCTTGTCCATAACCGGCCGGTTCGTCGAGTGTCATCCAGTTACCGGTTAACCTCAAGTTTTCATCCGGGTATATCCTTTTGTCCTCAAGCCAGTTTTCATTGGATGATCCGGAGTTCGTCACCTTCTTCTCCGACTCCTAGCCGGCAATGGTCATGTCTTCCATGAAGACTATGTCCTAACTCCGGAACATCTTCGTGTCGACCAGATCCACACCTGGTAACCAAACTCATCATCGTTGTATCCAAGGAATATACATGGCCTGGACTTCGCATCCAGCTTTGCTCTCTTGTCCTTCGCCACATGCACGTATGTGAGACATCTGAACACCTTCAGATGCCAGTAAGACACATCCTTACTGGTCCATACTTTCTGCAGTGAGTCTCCATCCAAGGGTACTGAGGGTGATCTGTTTATCACATAGGTCGTCGTTGTTAGTGCCTTAGCCCAAAACGTCTTGGGTTGATCTTCCTGGCTTGAGCCACTATCAAGCTTCCTTTGTTGAACTTCATAACACCGTTCCGGATGCTACCTGTGTAGCCTTCATCATCTAGCCGACCGGCTGATATCAGGTTCAATCGAACCTCTGGAATGTGTCGGACATCCTTCAGCAGCAACTTGCATCCGGTTGATGTCGTCAACAACACATCTCCTATGCCGATAATTCGGCATGTCCCTTCATTCCCCATCCGGACACAACCATGATCACCGGTTATGTAGGATGAGAAGCATCTCCAGTCCAGTGTCAGGTGGAACGACGCTCCGGAATCGACAACCTACGTTGTCTCATCGCTGACAAGGTTTAACTCATTCTCTTCGGTAATGAGCATTAGTTCTTCTTCACTTGTCACGATCACCGATGTTCCTTTTCGATCCGGGCCTCTCTAGTCCGAACCGTTTCAGTCTGAACTCTTCTTCGAATTGGTAGTGTCAGTTTCCTTCTCTTTCCAGAAATTCCGGCAGTTCTTCTGGAAGTGTCTCAGCTTCCCGCAATAGAAGCACGTGGGCCTCCCCCTTGACTTCGACCTCGTCCTCAATTTGTCTCGGTTTTGGGGACTCCGATACCGGTCTCTTCCTCAGTTGTGGTCATCTTCCGTGACCAAGGCCTTCGGATTGGTTCCGGACTACTGGTCCTTCTGGTGAGCTTCTTCATCTAGCAAGCTTGATTTTACCCTTGCTAGGGACAATTGTTTTCCTTCCGGCCCGGCGTTTCCCAACGCGACAACTAACGTCTCCCAGCTAACGTTTCCCAACGCGAGCAGGAGCAATGCGAGTACCTCATTGGCAAGAGGTACTGCCAACAAGGTTGCTTGGTGTATCAGCCCCTGGAAGGCATTCATGTGCTCCACCATGCTGGAGCCGTCTTGGTACCAGAGCCTCACTAGCTTCCAGAATACTGAAACCTGGTTAACGACATTCTTGTTTTGGAACATGATGCCAATCTTCTCCCAAAGTAAATGAGCCTTACTTTCTTCATTGAAGTTGTTGTACAGGCTCATGTCGATGAAGCACCGGATGTATGTCGTCGTCTTCATGTGCATCACCTCCCACACTATGGCGTCGATCTTATCCGGTCTCTTGTCCCCGAACTGAACCGGCAACCAAAGATCTTTGACCACCAACATATCCCTCATCTTCAACTTCCACACATAAAAGGAAAGACTTTCCATTTTAGGTCTATATCCATTCCCTATTTAGGACTATACATGCGACTAGAATTTAAGAGTATTTGGTGTTTGTCTCTTAAATGTTACTATATCTTAGTGGGACATGGTCATAATCAAAATTATTTAAATTTAGGAATCTATAACTGTTAAAAAGGATTAACAAAGTACAATACCGTTTATCATGTTCAGAAAAACATGCATCCAGAACGACGCCCTTGTATTTGGCCTCCATGCTTGAAAGTGCGATGGTTAGTTGCTTCTTGCTACTCCAAGAGATGGCTCCACTTCCAGGAGAGAAGGTGAACCCTGAGGTCAACCGTCGATCGGCTCTATAGCTGGCCCAATCGACATCTTGTACCCTTCACATCGAATTGGTGTGGTTGATTTGTAGAGGATGTCGTAATCCATCGTCCCAATTACATACCTGAGTACTCACTTAGCACAATCCAAATGGATGTTGTGAGGTGTCTGCATGCACTAACTAAGGAGGCCAATCATATATCTGAGGTCGGGTCGAGTAAAGGTGAGGTAGATTAGGCTTCCAACTAGCTGATGATAGTGAGTCAGTTCACACTCTTCTGTGCCGGAGTCAGCATCTAGCGTCAAGTTTCGATCGAGAGGGGTTGCCATAGATTTGCACTCAATCATCCCAAACTTGTATAACAAGTTGAGGATGTAGTGAGTTGGGAGAACATGATCCCGATTGGTGTCCGAATTACCTTTATGCCGAGGAAGTAATGGAGCCCCTTCATGTACATCATCTCGAATTTGCCGGAGAGGAGGGACTTGACCTTGTTGATGTTGACTAGATGCTCACCTCCAATGACCAGATCATCCATGTATAGGATGATGACAATCGGGTTTTCAGAATCACTTCTTACGTAGAGGGGGGTCTCCGATTGGTGTCCAAATTACCTTTATGCCAAGGAAGTAATGGAGCCCCTTCATGTACATCATCTCGAATTTGCCGAAGAGGAGGGACTTGACCTTGTTGATGTTGACTAGATGCTCACCTCCAATGACCAAATCATCCATGTATAGGATGATGACAATCGGGTTTTCAGAATCACTTCTTACGTAGAGGGGGGTCTCCGATTTTGACATTCAGAAGCTGATTTGGTGAAGATACTGAGTAATCTTTGAATGCAAAGAAAGGTCTACTCATAGTCGAATATGTGTGACTGTGCGTAACTATTGTGACTCGTGAGAGAGAGAGAGAGAGATAAGACAAGAAATGGAAATGAGATTATATTATGAGAAAACAAGGTTACAAAGAGTAGGCTAAAGGCTAAAGACTGGTGTTCTTATGCCCCAACGCCCTATCTCACATTGCAATGCATGTGAGCTAAGTCGCATGGAAGCAATGGTTCGAATGGCAGATAACGGTATGGGCTCTAACATGTATCGATGTGTACGGTTTCCCCGTTCCGCAAAGAATATGGTTTTGTAGTTAGGTGCAACATGTTGGGAAATAGGTCTCTCCGGATGGGATCCGGTGATGAATAATGAGGACCTGGTGGGAACCGGAAGAGAAGACATATCTGTAAATATGTTTTCTGAGTAAGCCTATTGAGGCTATATTTGTAAATAGCCCTAAGTTCATATAAGTATAAATATGACTTAGGGCAATCACTTTGTAAGTGGTTGTTGATATTGTTGTAAGTGTATAACTACTGTATAGAGAGAGTGAGAGCGTGAGAGTAGCTACGAGCACTCTCTGTTGTAACCGCCGTCTAGCGAAGATCGCGAGCACGAGGTCGTTGCCTCTGTGCCTCCACTTTGTATTTTCCTCTCATATAGTGATAGTTGGAGTCCGTGGGTTCCCGTGGTTTTTCCCCTATTAGGGTTTCCCACGAAAACATCTTGTGTTCACTCTTTAGTTCTCATTTTTGTGTTCTCCATTCTCATCGAAGTGTTCAAGACTTGGTTGTGGCCGAGCAATATTCCGCAGTATTCCCAACAAACTGGTATCAAAGCGAACAACACAAAAAATCGAAGAATCGATCGGCGGCATGTTCAAGCTCACCGGCTCCAGAGAGTGGTCGGCTATGCACACTTTGCCCTAAACAAGTTCGTGAGTCTGAGTATCACACTTTGATACAATGCTCTGCCTTTGATCATATTCGACCATGCTTTCCACATCTCTTCAACCAAGCCCAATCCTTGCATGAATTCCTCTCACAACCACAATGTGCACTCTCGATTGCAACATTCATTGGTAAAGTTCTTCGACATCGAGAGTCACTGCTCACTTTCACATGTATCACGTGAAATGTAATATTTTTGGTCTCATAGGTCATATTTGACCTCCGAAGACGATAATATAATCTATCTCTCTCCCTCTCTCTTTCTCTCTCTCTATCACCGACTCATTTTGGGATCTATTATGTACAATTTGTACATTGCCTTTGGCATTGTTAATTTTAATACCAATGGAGCATATTTTTTATGGAAAAAAAAAAAAAAGGGAGTAGTTATTGGGGATACACAAGTTAGTCTCTTACTCTACACAGACGACATTGTCTTGCTCTCGGAGTCGGAGCACGACCTACAAAAGCATCTTAATGCCCTAGATGACTTTTGTACACAACGAGGACTAGTAGTGAATCTAGTGAAAACTAAAGTCCTTATCTTTCATACATCATCCCGAGTTAGGAGTAAATGTCACATAATCCTCTCTCATAAACTAGTGAGATAGTTGGATCATATGTATACTTGGGAGTCACTTTTAGTGCTCGCTCAGGTAAATTCTCGATGACCCAAGCAGCCAAAGATAGGCTAACGAGAGGGTATGCATCCCTCCCACTATTAGAGAGACAATGCCACCATGCATACTTTCAAAGAGCCACGGACTAAGGGATGGCTCTTCGACTCATTAGTGACCCCTTCCCTCATGTATGCATCAATAGTATGGGCTCCAGGTCTACCATCTTTCATGTGGACGCAATTAGAGAAACCTTTGATGACAATCTTATCACGTCAACTCCGAAGCAATGGACGGGTTTCTAATGGACGTATTCACACTGTCTCCTTTTGAACACACTAGACTTAAGCTATTTATGTAAATAGTGAGCAGGGTAGTTGCCCTAAGTTAGTCAGTATATAAATTGACTTTGTAACCTAGTTACGGGATGGTTGCTCACTTTGTAAAAAGTTGTAATAAACTTCATTGAACTCTGACTCTCTCTCTCTTGCAAACTAGTTGTCTTCTACTTTCTGTCTTTGCTGCCATCAAAGCTATTATCTTGCATCCATTTACAATCTTATCCTAGAAGAGTGTTGATTTTGTTCCGCATTAGAAGACGGCGTTCCCAACATTTGGTATCAAAGCAAGGTTTTTCTATTTGATTATGTTGCCGCCTTCTATGTAGTCTCCATCGACAACTCTCCTTTGTGTATCCTGAAGATCTTAGCTGATCTCGACAGGAAACCTACAACAAGATTAGTTACATAAAGAGAAACGTGACGAAGTCTGCACTCTATTGTTCTAGGTCACTCTTGGTTATGTGATCGTAGCCGCTCGAAGTGAGACTTCTATCCTGGCTAGGCCAAATCGTTGCTTCACTTGACTAGGCGGAAATCGAATAGATCATCTAACACTTTTCTCCTACTCGTCGTAGTCACCTGAAGCAAACACGACCCCAGGGGCAGCCCCAATCTGTGTTTCATTTGACTGAACGACATTCGGGAGGACCAGTCGGTTCCGTCCCTCTCATCGTTGCAGTTAACCAAAACAGGATCGGCCTGGAGTACTGCACATAATCCGTGTTGGAAAATCTCAACAAAAATAAATAAATAATAAAAAAACGATATTCGTAATTGACACAACTTGTGTTCAACTTCGGCTATAACAACATCGAGGGAGCCTGGCTGCTGCACTCCACCACAGTTCGTAGCTAGCTCCGGACAAAGTCTATTATACCAATACAGATTGCTTCAACATCCGGCACGTCAGAGATGAGTCTACGGAAGTTCGACAGATCAAACTTCAACTTCTGGAAGGAGCAGATGCAAGACTATCTAATAGTCAAAGGACAAATTGACCCCATTGAGAATGAAGACCCTCCAGAAGGATACAAGTCGCTTGAATGGGAAAAGCTCGACAAAATCGTCCGAGCCACCATTCGGATGCACCTATCAGAGTCTGTGTACTTCACGGTGCAATCGTGTTCAACTGCCTTCCAACTATGGAAGACACTTTCGGACACTTACGAAAAGAAGGTCACCGCTACCAAGATATACCTGATTCAGCGCCTTTATAACCTTTGGATGAAAGAGTCTGACTTGTCCATGCACACTTAAACAAGTACGAAAGCTTAAGCTCCCAAATCTTTGCCCAGGGGACAATTATCGAGGATGAACTAAAAGCAATGTTGCTCATGAGTCATCTCCCTCCTTCGTGGGAAACTTTCGTTACTACCGTGTGCAATGCGTCGACAGCTGCCGTCAAGTACTCCTCAGTCAGGAGTGCAATTCTGACTCAGGCAGCTTGGAGAAAATCGTTTGCTAACGACTCACCCAACAACGCTTACGTAGTGCAAGGTTCGACTGACCGATCGAACGGCCGTAGAAGAAGTTCTTCATGGCAGCTGAATAATCAACGAAGTTGGTTGCCATGCAACTACTGCAAGAATCCTAGACACATCAAAGCCAATTGCCATGCACTCAAGGCCAAAAACGATAAGGCTCAGCGAGCCGAGCAGAAGAGTGGCCGACACGAGGAGATCAACTACATTGGCTCTTCGGCCGAAGTATTGACAAACGACCCAAATATATTGTCAATTGAGAACCCATTCGAATAAGAAGTTCTACTTACGACTAAAGAATCGAGCACATGGCTCTTAGATTCGGGTGCATCCTTTCATGTGACTCCTCATCGATCCCAATTTCGGCAATACACGGTCTGACATTCCAACTTTGTTCGAGTAGGAAATTTGCAACACTGCAACATAATTGGAATTGGCACGATAGAGCTCAACCTTGAGGGTGGCTCTACGTTAGTACTACGCAATGTCCGACATGTACCTGAGAGCTCTCAAGCCCACTGATCTCAATCGGACAATTGGATGAAGGCGGCATCCGTGTTGGCTTCTCATCAGGAGGGTGGACGCTCCACAGAGGGAACCTCCTGCTTGCTCGAGGACTGAAGATACACTCATTACATCCTTTGCACGTCACACTTAGAGAGGGTGACCTTTTTTTGGTTGGCATTCCCGTGTCATCACTCTGGCACAGATGACTTGGACACCTCATCAAGGCTGGCATCACGCACTTATCTAGAGCCGGATACATCCCAAAACACTTCCTCTCAGATCATCAGTTGTGCGAGCAATGCCAATACGGCAAGCATATAGCCGTAACACACCCTTCATCTACCCCGAGAGAATCGAGTCTGCTCGATTTGGTCCACTCAGACATATGTGGTCCTATGCCACATCAATCCCTTGGCAGTGCTCTGTACTTCGTCAACTTCATTGATGACTCAACTCGGAAGGTGTGGGCTTATCCGATCAAAACCAAAGATCGTGTTTTCTTGATCTTTTCCGATTGGCTTGCCATGGTTGAGAATCAGTCCGGCCGAAAACTGATAAGCCTTCGGTCCGATAACGGGGGAGAGTTCAAATCAGAGGAATTTACGACACCCTACAATCCAGAGCAGAATGGAATTCCCGAGCGAATGAATCAGACAATCCAAGAAAGAATAGTTTCCATGCTCCAACACTCCGGACTGTCGGATGGCTTTTGGGCAGAGGCCCTACTTATGGCAGTACACATAATCAATATGTCGCCGAGTAGGCCTCTAGGACTTCGGATACCTCAGGAATTATGGACCGGCAGTAAGCCGAATTACGACAAGCTGAGGATTTTCAGATGTGAGGCGTATGCCCTCGTCCAGAAAGATGATCGCCACAAACTTGCACCACAGTCTAGGAAATGTATTTTTCTTGGTTATGGAACAAATGGCAAAATGGGATACCGACTCTAGGACCCCCAACACAGACAGATTGTCTGAAGTTCAAACGTCGTGTTCAATGAGTCAGCCATGCATCAATCGATCGAAAAGCCGATTAAAGTCCGAAGGGTAATCTTTTCCGATGTGCCAGCCCTTCACGAAGGCCCAGCGCACAACACACGGTCAGCCTCACGGGTAGCTGAACCTTCAAACACCGACTCGGAGAACTTCGACTCAGCACAACCGAACGATTCGGCTTTGGACCATCTAACCATGACACCCAATGCAACTAGTCTAGTCATACCTCGAAGATTCGAGAGACTGTTACAACCCCCAGAGA
Source organism: Azolla caroliniana (assembly GCF_043228905.1). Taxonomy (NCBI): domain Eukaryota; kingdom Viridiplantae; phylum Streptophyta; class Polypodiopsida; order Salviniales; family Salviniaceae; genus Azolla; species Azolla caroliniana. The sequence goes on from NW_028230452.1 coordinate 9,669,638, forward strand.
GATACTCTCCTGGCATCTTCTTTACGGACGTCGGAGAACCGACGTCATACGAAGAAGCATCAACGCCAGTCGATTCAGCCACCTAGCATCTGGCAACAAAGTCCGAAATGAACTCCATTCACACAAACAAGACTTGGGACCTGGTCGAATTACCGAAAAATCGACGGGCTCTTCTGTGCAAGTGGGTCTATCGAATTAAGGAGACATCCGATTCAACCCACCCAAAATTCAAAGCCAGATGACGTCGGAGAACCGACGTCATACGAAGAAGCATCAACGCCAGTCGATTCGGCCACCTAGCATCTGGCAACAAAGTCCGAAATGAACTCCATTCACACAAACAAGACTTGGGATCTGGTCGAATTACCGAAAAATCGACGGGCTCTTCTGTGCAAGTGGGTCTATCGAATTAAGGAGACATCCGATTCAACCCACCCAAAATTCAAAGCCAGATTAGTAGCAAAGGGTTTTCGACAGGAACACGGTGTCGATTTTGACGAAATCTTTTTGCCAGTGGTGAAGATGACAACCCTTCGATTCATGTTCGGTGTAGTAGAAGCCGAAAATTTGGAGCTGATTTAGCTAGATGTCAAAATGGCATTCCTCCATTGTGATCTTGAGGAGGAAATTTATATAGAGCAACCGAAAGGTTTCGTGGCATCCGGCCAAGAATATCTAGTCTACTGACTCAAGAAGAATCTTTATGACCTGAAATAGGCGCTGCGATAGTGGTACAAGAAGTTCGACGACTTCATCCAGTTGATCGGCTTCTCAAAGAGCGATGAGGACCATTGTCTCTTCACGAAGACAGCTCGAGATGGATCACCCATCTTCCTCATCATCTCGTGGACGAATGCTAATCTCTGGACACCATGCAGGCAAACTCACCGAACTCATTCGGCAATTGCAGTTGAAGTTTTCCATGAAGGATCTCGGTCCGGCACGACACATTCTTGGTATGAAGATCAGTCGGAATCGTAATCAACGACAATTGTTTCTGTCCCAATCCGACTACATTGGACGTGTCCTAGAACGCTTCAACATGCACTTGGCAAAATCTACCTCTACCCCACTCCCCATTAGTACTCGATTGTCTCAGTGAGACTGCCCGACATCCAATTCGAAGGGGGAAATTATGAAGTTGGTACCGTATGCACCGGCAGTTGGCTCCCTAATGTACGCGATGGTCGCGACACAGCCTGATATCACTCATGCCTTTGGAGTCGTTAATAGATTTATGCATAATCCCGACCGATCGCACTGGAATGCAATCAAGCATATGTTTAGATATATGGTGGGCACAAAAGACCTTAGTATTTTGTTCGGCCTGAACGGCATCTCAGGCGTAGTCGGATACACTGACTCGGACTTTGCAGGTTGCATAGACAGCCGTAAATCGACAACCAGATATTGTTTTAAACTTCCAATGGAGCGATCTTGTGGAAGTCGAAACTTCAGGAGTGCACCGCCACATCAACGACCAACGTTGAATACATAGCCGCGTACGATGCAGCAAAAGAGGCCTTATAGCTCGGTCGGCTGGCCTGCACATTTCGACAAGCCGAAATCGGCTTGGCTCCAATTGTTTACAATAATAGTCAGGGTGTTGTTGCTTTGTCGAAAAATCTGGTTCATCACAATGCCTCCAAGCATATCGACGTTCAATATCATTTCGTTTGGGACAATGTCATTACAGGGAAAATCGGACTAGAGAAAATATCAACAACCGATAATGTCGCGGATGCATTAACCAAGTGTCTTTCGGCGAATCGATTTCGATCCCTTAGGCAACACATGGGCGTAATGAAGAATCGGTTCAATCAAATCGGACACTCAGGATGCTCTTCGGACACCAGACTTCGGCTCTTTGGAACTTTGTATCAATTTGTATTATATACTCATTTCGATTACAGATTTCGGATGTATACGCCCATTACGGGGGAGTGTTGAATACGGGTTTCTAATGGATATATTCACATTGTTTCCTTTTGAACACACTAGACGTAAGCTATTTATGTAAATAGTGAGAAGGGCAGTTTGCCCTAAGTTAGTTAGTATATAAACTGACTTTGTAACCTAGTTACGAGTTGGTTGCTCACTTTGTAAAAAGTTGTAATAAACTTCATTGAACTTTGACTCTCTCCCTTGCAAACTAGTTGTCTTTTACTTTCTGTCTTTGCTGTCATCAAAGTTATGATCTTGCAACCATTTACGATCTTATCCTAGAAGAGTGTTGATTTTGTTCCGCATTAAAAGATGGCATTCCCAACAGGTATGCGTCCCTCTCACTCTTAGAGAGACAATGCCACCATCCATACTTTCAAAGAACCATGGACTAAGGGATGGCTCTTCGACTCATTAGTGACCCCTTCCCTCATGTATGCATCGGTAGTATGGGCTCCAGGTCTACCATCTTTCATGTGGACGCAATTGGCGAGACCTTTGAAGATGATCTTATCACGTCAACTCTGAAGCAAATCGATAGTACCAGATGACATTATTAGAGCAGAGTTCAGTCAGCCCCTGATGTTAGTAGAAGCACTTTTTCAAGTGGTAGTTTTTATTCATCGGATACATAGCCAACCACAAGATAAGATATCATGTCGAGCCTTTGAGGCATCCTGATCCCTACATGCGTCTAGAGACACTAGCTCTTGGTATAGCACTGTGGTGAGTTGGTTACTTGCAAACGGCATAGACATTAATAACCTACCTCCCTTTAGGTACAACCATGGACTGATCAAACTCTAATATCTCATGAAGACCGTAATAAAGTGATACACCAAGAAATATGGCAAATTTACACTCGATATAAATGGATCGCCCCACGAGAGCCACTCCCATCTAAAATGTTGTACTACAAGGAACATTTCTTGCACTTCTCTAAGTTAGGTTTTATTACACAACCAAGATATCTAGATACATTCTTATCAAATGCACTAAGGGTGGCCATTGGACAACTTAGGATATCATCTCACCAACTTGAGATTGAGAATGGTCGGGCTAATAGAGTCCCTAGAGAGGAAAGGCTATGTAGGTTATGCCACAGAGATAGAGGATGAGTATCACTTCACATGCAAGTGCCCAACTTATGCTGATATATGGGAGGAATACTAAGACATATTAGGACCCTCTCCCACCCTCTCCAAACTATTAGATACCCCGGATGTAAAGAGACTAGGTAGGTATATCTTAGATCTAAAACAACATAGGGAGAATAAATTACAAAGTGTTAACCATAACCCTTTTACTATTCATCAACATGTAACTAGTGTAATTTTTCAAGAACAAGGGGAGACGATGAATGGGGATACACTTACGCCGCTCGGCCTCTCTCTTTAGGAAGCAGAAATGCAAAGAACAACCAAACGCCCTCGGATGTTGGGCTTCAAAACAAGTCAACACGGAGTAGAAAAGATTAAGAAGATAAGGGAACGTGAGCTACGTCAACTAGAAGCTATGGTTGGGGTACCTTTTACATTGGGACTACGAGCCACATCCACATCGAAACCCTTTGACCTCGAAGACCTCCTGCTTCTCTTTGAGAGACTTGATGGAAATGCAATTAGGCCTAGTATAACATCATTTTCATTGTAGAACATGTTTTTTATATAGAACATGTTTGTTATTTTATTAGAACTTGTTGAGAATCAAGCTCAACTTGTTACGCGTGTGCGTGTAGAAAGAGGCGGAACCACGGGGGCCTTGAAGCGAGGAGCGAGAGAGAGAGAGAAGAGAAGACTTGCAGATACGCAAAGGGAGAAGGAAAGAGAAAGGAACGGCACACTTAATTACAGTAACAGTCGATTACAATATCCAAAGATTGCAAAATCTGACGATTACAACCGGCAAGGCGGCGATGGTCCCGACACGAGGATCCTACTCACGCACACAGACAGAACACACTCGACTCAAAGAAACAAAAAGGGGAGAGCCTCTGCTGGAAGCACACGGGTTGTCAACGAAGCAGAGGCATCGAACTCCCGACACCCACAGAGACCGACGATCGGAGGAGAAGAGAGAGCTCGGCACTCCGTTCTGCAGCAGCACTTCATCCTCGCCAACGCCCGATACCCTTTCTTCCTTCTCTCCCTCCTTAAATAGTTCAAAAAAAAAAAGGGACCGTTCTTCCCTAGTCAAATCGCTTTATTCCCTGTCCCTTTCGATAGAGATACGCATCAATCTTCTAATAAATATGTACTACCTAGTATTTACATCAACCGACCTAATTATGAATTATGTCCACAATATCAATTCTCGCGTCCACCTATGTGAGCGCCGAATCATGCGCCTTTTTCTCTGATTCCGCCTATGGCCGGTTTTCTTCACGACATCCACCCCCACCAAACCGCGCATCCACCGGCATGCGCCAGAGACGGGTAGATACCGAAGAAAACCGGCTTCACTCGTCACTCTCCGATTCTTCGCCGGGCCCGAACTAATCGTCGTCGTCGCTCTCGCTCGCCAGCTCCGCCTCGTCTTCGAACTGCTTCTTGAACGCTTTGATCCGCTTCCCGGCCACCGGCACCGCTAACAGTGTCCCGACGAGTTCCACGAGGTGGTACGTGCCGTTGTCATTCGCACTCGTCACCGTGTAGGGCCCGAACCATCTCCTCGCGAACTTTTGCACCGCCTTGTGCTGATTGTCGAGGCTATTGTCGTATACCAAGACCCAGTCACCTTCCTCGACCATCCTTGGTCGCAACCAGTGCGAACGGTTGAACCGGGCCTTGTTCCGTTCCCTTGCCGCCCACAGCTTTTCCTTCGCCCATTTCATGTCCTCCGGCCTCCACTCGAGTTCCGAATCCGTGCTGCCAACAACTCCTCCCGCCTCATCTCGTCCTTCCAATCTACCGCCGCCCACGAAGAAACCGTCCGTTCCACCGGCATGATCGGCTTCTGTCCATACATTAGCTCTGCCGGCATAAACCCTGTCACCGAACTGTGCGTAGTTCGGTCCGCCCATAGTGCGTAAGGAAGGAGCCGCGGCCAATTCCCGACCTGCCCTCCGCATGCACACACCAACGCCTTTACGATTGGCCCGTGCCACGTTCTACCTTCCCGTTCGCCTCCGGATTGTACGTTGTAGTAAGGGAGAGTTTGACCCCTAGCCAGTTGAACAACTCCTCAACTTCCTGCGCATCCAGCTCTCCCCGGTCCGCCACGATCTTCCCGACGCACTCATATCGACACACTACCTCTTCGATCAGGAACCGGCATACCGCCGCGGTTGTCTTGTTCTGCAGTGCACGGCCTTCCACCTGGTTCGTTAAATCTTCTCGTGCAAGCACCAAGTATCGCACCTATCCTACTCCCATCGGCATCGTCACCAAGTCTACCATCCACTTGAAATGGACTGTAGGCGGGTAGGTCGGGTGTAGCTCATCCCGATGTCGGACTACGGGGTGCATTTGACAGCTTTCGCAAGTCGTTACGAACCGATGCACATCCCGGTACAGCCTCGACCACCAGTACTTCAGCTTCTCAAATGTGGCCCACGTTCCGCGGTGCCCGACCCAAGGACTCTCGTGAAATGTCGCCAGTAATTCCTCCCGTTCTTCTTTCTTTGCCACTACTCGGAGTGGGATACCGTTTCTTTTCTTTGGGTGCCTCCATATGCACCCGTCCCGTAGGAAGAATCGGTACGCCTTCTTCCGTACCCGGCTCGCCTCTTCTCTCGTCCACGTTGCATCCGGCGTCATCACCCGTAGGAACCTCCCGATTTCGAGCCACTCCCCGTCGTACCTACTATCGTCAAATTCGTTAAGCGTCGGACTGTCCCCTTTCCTCGTCGTCACATTAGCCAACCCGAAGAAGTCCTCGCTGACTTCTTCGTCATCCGAAAGCATGCCGTCTTCGTCGTTCAACCTTGCTCTCGAAAGCATGTCGACCATGGCGTTATCCTTTCCGGAGATGTGCCGTATCTCCGGGTTCAGGGACTTAACGTACGCTATCCACCGAAGCATTGCTAGGTCCCTGTCGGCCTTGACTGCCGAAACGATACCCTATAGTTCGCGCTTGACTTGGGCGTATCCTCGCTGCCGCTCGCTCAATACCTTCGCCCTGAACCGGATCGGGAACCGTGCACCATCCTCGTCCTCCTGGTTGATCACCCACCCAATCCCAATCGGGCTCGTGTCCACCGTCACGTAGATGGGGACCCCCTTACAGTAAACAGCTTTACGGAGAGCTTGCACTATCGTAAGCGCCTCCTTTAGTCTCCGAACCGACTCCGTGTGCGCCGTTCTCCACTCAAAGCTACACCCCTTTTTCAATAGTCCGTAGAGGGGTTCCACGACATGCGCGTAGTGTGGGATCCAGATGTGGTAGAACGCGCATGCACCCAAGAATCTGCGGACCTCCGTAACTGACCCACAATCGTTCCTCATTGTGGAGATGGCCTCTACCTTTGCCGGAGACGGTTTCCTACCGTAAGGCCTGCACAGGTGTCTGACCACCAAGATCTCCGACTGCTCGAACGCCGATTTTTCTCCGAAGAAGGTCTGTCGTGCGCTCTCGAGCTTCTGCAGCACCTTCTCACAGTCGTTGATGTGGTTCACAACGAACCTCCGACATCCGTCTGGCCTGACAGTGTCATCCACATCTTCCACCGGACACCCCTTTATCGGGATGTCATCCAAGAATGGCATGGTGATGTCCGGGATGCAGTCCCTCAACACCTTGTTCATTGCGTTCACCATATGCGCCACCGAATTCGTCCCGCCTTGTGGTAGGGTACACATCCGTACTAGGCTGAGAGGAGTTCGCATCGTCGTAATATCCCTACTCTCCACGGCTAGCTGGAACTGGTCGTACCCCGAGTATAAATCACTGACCGAATAGATCGACCTTCCAATGAAGGCCTCCACGAACTCGTCTATGGTCGGTTTGATTCCTACATTACGGATGGTCACCTTGTTGATCGGTTGCAGGTCCTGAATGAAGCGCAACGTGCCATTCTTCTTCGGCACCGTAAACCACCAATTCGAATACGGGGTACTCGACGGTTCGAGGATGCCCATCTCCACCTTTTGCTTTAGAAGCTCCATCAACTTCGGGATGTGAGCTCTCGGCACCAGAATTGGTTTGAGATTCCACGGTACATGCGGTACCATGAAGATCACCATTGGTTCGAAGATCGTCGGGTCCACGCACCCAATCTCCTCCGGCGAGAACGCGAAGGCTTTCCCATGCCTTCCAAGCATTCTCCGAAACATGTCCTCCTCTGCCGACAGTAGGAAGTCACCCCCACCGACCTTGAGCTCCCGTTGCGTTATGTCGGTGAACCGGTGCCCTATGCCAGCCAGATTTCGTACACTGGGGTCCGACGCGACCCCTTTTATCCGCTCCTCGCTGTCCTCCGGCAAGGGTGCCGCGACTGGCCTCACCTTCCGGTCCACAGTCTTGTACTTTGTGTTGGCCGATCAGAAGAGCAAGGACAAGTGGGAAGGCGGAATCGGATCGGATAATAGGAAATAAATAATAGTAGAATTATTATTCGGAGGGACGGATCCGGTACAGTTGTACCGATCCGGATCCGGACCGATTCGGATGTCGGTTGCCTAAGCGCACCGATTGTAACCTTGCCGGATGCCTATAAAAGGATCCGATGATTTGTAAAGGGGACGAAAAGTAATACAATAGTAATTATTGCGTGTTTATCTGTATCTCGTATTGTTTACCGTCTGTGCTTAATTGTAATCATCTTACGCGTGTAACCTAGCATCCAATCCTTACCACCCCTTTGGAGAAGTGTCGGATAGACACCTGTGTTGAGGCTAGTCCGGCCAGACAGACAACACTATTTTGGCGACCACGATGGGATCGCCGACGCTCCACCACACACAGAACCAGAGCAGGCGGCAGCATCGATCGATATATCAGAAGTCACGGAAGGAGCGGTGCAGGCGCTCACGGGGATAAAAGCAGGAGAACTTCAAACAATCGAAAACCCTTCAAGTGAAATCCTGTTCGAATATTTCGGGGAGTACTCTATCAGCAGCAAGGCGTATCGAACGCAGGGCGGAGAGAACCTGCTGTTTGGAGAAGTGGCCCGCGCCATGATGGAATACGGATTCGTGAATCCCCGTCCCCCAGCCATAGCCAAGTACCGGGCAGCGTTCTTAATAGCAGCGTACGAAGGCTTACAAATAGACTGGCTCCATTTCATAACCGAAGGATTGAAGGAGGCCATCAAAAATCTTGTGGAAGGAAAAAAGCCATGGGCCGGGATAGCACAATGGCTAACGGTGTTAGTCCCACTGGTGCTCCCCATCACACAAAAGAAAAGAGGTCGGCAGGAGACGACGCCGAAAAAGGTCACAAAGCGCCGACAGATTTTGGAGAAACACACCCCCGGATGGACCCAGCAAGAAGCAGAACAGCAGGGGGAAGGACCATCCCGACAGCAACAGGAACCGGCAACAAAGGCAAAATCGGCAGGTAAAGGCAAAGGGAAATCGGCCGAGGAGGAACCGGTAGCGCGCAAACCAATCCATATAACGCTGCGACGGCCGGAACCGGAACCAGAGGTCTTTATACAAAAGGTCCGTCTGGTAACCGCACCGGAGGAGGAAGCTGAAACAGAAGACTCATCCGAACCCCTGGTAAGACTCCCAGCAAGACAAGGTCGGGAGAAACGGGCGAAAGGACCGGCTCCACCAGTGGACAGAACTCAGCAGAGGGCGCAAGGACCATCTCCAGTAGCCGAGGCGGAAACAGCACCGGAACCCGTACCCAGGGAAGCAGCACCGACACCGGTTGGGCCGGACTTCAGAGAACCGGTCATCCTAGAGAAGAAGAAGGAACAAGCGTCGGAGCCAGAGCCAGAGAAGAGGCCGGAAAAACAGCCTGAGTTAAGTGAGCAAGGCCACCCCGACACCGGAAGAACAAAGCCACAATGGCTGAGATGGCTTTCGGAGCAGTTATCGGGAGTAGCGGACCAGTTAGAAAAAGAAGAAACGTGTAGGCAACAGCTGACGCATACAACAACTCAGGAGTTGGTCGTGCTCCGAACACAGATCGAGGAAATGCAAGAGGAGCTGTTGCAGGCAAGGGAAGGAATTCAACAAGCAAAAGTTGTCACCGAGCCGGTCGGGACAACAAGGAAGCAACCAGAACCGGTAGCCTTGCAAACCGGCCCTGAGACCGAAAAAATAATAAAAACCTTACGAGAGGAGTTAAAAGCTCAGGAGGCATTAAGGGAAAGAGAAAGGGAGCAGCGGAAAGCGGTGGAGGACGACAGAAGAAAAATGGAAGAAGGCCTCCGGAAAGGTCGGGCCGCTAATGACCGACTGCAAGAAGAAAAAGAGAAGCTGCAAAAGGAGAAGGACCGACTACGTCGACATGCCGAGCAAGAGATAGAACGACTGCAGGAAGAACTCCGACAACAGAAGGACCGGGACGATCGGTTAAGAGCTCAGGCAAACCGACGCCTGAAGCAGAAGACGGAGGACTTCGACCGTCTCTACCGAGATCACAAGCAGGCCGAGTCGGACAACAAAAAACGGGCAGCAGACTACGACCGGCAAATAGAGAAGCTGAAAGAACAGCTCAAAGAGACCCGATTAGACCTGGCTAAGGCGATGGATGAGGTCAGTGCCAACAAGGAAGCATTGTCGGCGGAAATAGCCCAAGCAACGGAGAGAAGGAAGGAATTAGAGGCGCTAAGGCGGGAAAAGCTGGACCTGACCAAGATCAGGAATGAAGAAAAGGAAAAATCGACCTTCACGATCAGCAAACTGCAAAGTACCTATGAAAAGCAGAAAGCGGATTACGAGGCCCAGGCTCAGATAATGGCCGACATTATAAAACGGGCAAGGAAGGAAAAGCAGGAAGCTTATGCGCATGCTAAGGCAGGGGTTGACCGGATCAAGCTCATCATGTCAGGATAGAGTACCCGAGCTCAGGCAAGCATCAACGAAAGTACGGAAAAGCTATGGAAGGAGTGGTCACAACAGGCAGCCGAGCTGCAGACACTCCGAGCGGATGCCGAGAATCGGAGGAAGACCGGTGACAAGTTCTACAAGATGGATGAGGAAAGTATCGTCGCCATTCGGGAAGAATTGTCGGAAGATTTCTACACTTTAGCGGAAGAACATCTCAAAGAAATCTGAGGGTTGGATGACGGGCAGCTCGCAACTCAGTTGGAGTTGGAGAGATACGAGCAGGACCGGTTACGACAGGAAGCTAAGGGAAGAACGACGCCAACCACTATTGGTGAGGGAACGCGACCGGCTGAAGATGAACCAACCGACACCGAACAACCCCGACGAGGAATACCCGAAGACGAACTTGAAGAAGAGCAGGAGCAGACCGATGCCGGAGAAGAAGAAGAGCTGAGACCGGAAGACACCAGAGCAGAGGAAGGAGGCATATCGAGTCGACTAGTCGAGACCGGAGAAAGCGACACCGGTAACAGAACAGAGCCAGGAACGGAGGGAGAACAGGAAGAACCCGGACGAAGCGGTGAGGAAGCACCAACACCACAGAATCAAGCAGAGCCGGAGCAGCAAATTTTTACGGAACAACCCACCCAACCGGAGGTCGGAGACCAGGCAGGCAAGGAACAGGAACAGGAGGAAGGAGCACCACTTGACACCATCGAGCAGAGTGTGCTCGATATTTTGGAGGAAGACTGAGGCCGGGAGTGGATTCGAAGTGCAAGGCACTTTCCCACGAGCGTGCCATGTGTTGGCCGATCAGAAGAGCAAGGACGAGTGGGAAGGCGGAATCGGATCGGATAATAGGAAGTAAATAATAGTAGAATTATTATTCGGAGGGACGGATCCGGTACAGTTGTACCGATCCGGATCCGGACTGATTCGGATGTCGGTTGCCTAAGCGCACCGATTGTAACCTTGTCGGATGCCTATAAAAGGATCCGATGATTTGTAAAGGGGACGAAAAGTAATACAATAGTAATTATTGCGTGTTTATCTGTATCTCGTATTGTTTACCGTCTGTGCTTAATTGTAATCATCTTACGCGTGTAACCTAGCATCCAATCCTTACCACCCCTTTGGAGAAGTGTCGGATAGACACCTGTGTTGAGGCTAGTCCGGCCAGACAGACAACACTTTGTATCCACGCGGGCCGTCCGATCCGACCCAATCCTTTCCTCGAAGTCCACGATGACTTCGTACATTCCCATCGAACTAACCGGAATGGTCCGGTCTTCTCTAAGGTCTTCACCGATCACCTTTCGCAACTCGCCCAAGGTGTCGTCAAAGGAGACCGCCTCCACGGCGCCGCTGATCTCTTCGTCGGGGGAGAGGACTCTGCATCCCCTGAGCCGCTCCTCCGCTCGCTTCCTTTCCCGGCCACTGACGCCGACTATAGTACAACCTCCGTTTTCGGAGAACCAAAACTTCCTACCTATTGTACATGTGTGGGGTTCTTCCGGTACATCCGGACTAGCGCGGCCCCACACCTTGATAGCCCTCTATAATAATACCCTCGGTTGTCGCCGCCGAGGGTCTCGCGATTCCTCTCATGGTTCGGACGTACGGTCATGAATTGGATGGAATGTCGACCGTCCTGGCTCTTGACGCGCAAGTACGCCGAACCGTTGTCCAGCACCTTCGTCTCCATGCATGTTGCCGTAATGTATGGTTCGCCGAGAATCACCGGGTGCGAGGATGTTTCCTGCACGAAGAAATGTTGATTTATCTTGACGTCACCGACCTTTACGCGTATATTCGGGCACGCACCATGCAGCTCCTCCGTAGCACACGTCGCCGCGCGTATCTTCCACCCATGCTTGGTGTTGATCGGCCATTTACCCCTCTTGTAGAAATCCATGGACATCAGGTTGATTTCGGATCCATGGTCTACCAAGGCCACCACCCGTTCCGGAACGTCGTCGATCCGCACAGGGGTTTCCGTAGTTGCCCTGGCCCAATGCGACTTCGCATAGTGGGTTTCCGCCAACTCGTCTTCTAGGGCCGCGTCTTCTAAGTGCGTAGTCTGCACCTCCACCGGCTTCTCTGGTTCTGGCTCCGTCGAGAGCCTCTTCCGCTTTACCATGTCTACGATGGAGTCGTGGAACTCCCTCTTGGCGATTCCCAGCACCTCCCACAACGACAGCTCCACTTTACTGTCGAGGATCCGCTCTTCAAGGACCTTCTGTAGGTCCGTTGCTCTCTCGATTTCGGTGCTCAACCGAAACCCCGCCTGCTTCTTTCCATCCGGCGCGCTTGGGTTGCTGGCACCGGTCGGTTTCAGTCCGAACTGGGTCTCATCCCTCTGCGGGGGACTGACCCCCCCGGCCTTTCTTGCCCGTTTGTCTTCCACCAGAACCTCCTAGTTCTGGCAAGCGGCTTCTACGAAGCCCGTTTTCTCTTCGACCTGATCGTCCCATCCGGTGACCTCCTGGACCCGCTATTCCGCGCGGTCCGCCTCTTCCTTCTTCAACCGAACTCCGGAGAGGCCTTCTAGGACTAGCGGCCAGAATCCGGAGTCCTTCACCTTCCGGGTCTCATCACCCCCGACCCGAATTCCCGCTGACACTGAGTAGTTAACGACTTCTATGTGTCGTGCCGCGGCCTCTTCCATCAACCTCTTCATTCCGTCGCACCCCGTATTTAGTTCTAGGGCTCTCCGGGTCTCGCTCGCGTGCACCCGCCCGTTCCAGAGGTACACCACGTTGGTCCTGAGCGCGTCGGCGAAATCCGCGCAATCCTTCCGAATGTGACCAATTGCGTCACACCACATGCACCGCTGCCCAGCCGGCGGCCTCCGGTCGCGAGGTTATTCGCCGTTGTCTCTCCGTGCATGTGTGATCTGCAAGTCGCGCACCATCTGTGTCAGCTCCTCTAGAGCCGCTCCTCCAGATGGGCCTCTGACCATGTCGTTCGATGTCGGCCCCGACTCCAGCCAAATTCGGGTCTCTTCCTTCCTACAGGCTGGCACCGACACTGGCTCCTCGAGCCTCCTCGCCGGGACCGGCCCTGACCCCGACGAGCTTTCGTCGCTCCAATCGCGCTGCTTGTCGGAACGGCTGCAGACCCGTTTTACCACGGCCCAATCTAGCGTGAGCCCTTCGTCCGTTTCCAATAGGGGACCCACCTTTTCCCTATCAAGTGCCTCCACCGACTTAACAAACAATAGTACTCAACTCGTTTTGAGCACGGTCCGGTCTAGCGTCGACAGTCGCGCGAACCGTTTTTCGAACTCTTGGAGGAGCGCCAACGTGTTCCTCCCCTTTCCGGGGCTTTCCACCCACGCCATGAAGTCCCGCCTCGACAGCCGAAGCGAGTCGTCAAACCCGTACTTCTCGAGGAGTTGCAACTCGAACTCCTCCCAAGTCTGGCATATGGCCAACACCTCGAGCACCTCCGCGTGGATGCCCGACGTCACCACCCGAGGGAATCCGAACAACCGCCTGTCCACCGGGATATCCCTCATGATCATTTCAGCCCGGTAAACCTCCAAATAACTTGTGGCGTCTTTCCCTCCGAACCGGCCTATAGTGCCGACGATCGATTCAATGGCTCTGTCGAGGGTACCCGTCCCCTCACGAGCGCTTACCAGCCAGTCGATGGCTACCACCATTGCCTCTGCTAGCTCCGATCCCCTCATCTTTCAACTCCTTTGCCACCTATTCACGTCGGGTTCACCAAAGATGTCGCGTTGTTACGCGCGTGCGTGTAGAAAGAGTCGGGACCACGGGGGCCTTGAATCGAGGAGCGAGAGAGAAAGAGAAGAGAAGAGAAGACTTGCAGATACGCAAAGGGAGAAGGAAAGAGAAAGGAACGACACACTTAATTACAGTAACAGTCGATTACAATATCCAAAGATTGCAAACTCTGACGATTACAACCGGTAAGGCGGCGATGGTCCCGACACGAGGATCCTACTCACGCACACAGACAGAACACACTCGACTCAAAGAAACAAAAAGGGGAGAGCCTCTGCTGGAAGCACACGGGCTGTCAACGAAGCAGAGGCAGCGAACTCCCGACACCCATAGAGACCGACGATCGGAGGAGAAGAGAGAGCTCGGCACTCCGTTCTGCAGCAGCACTTCGTCCTCGCCAACGCCCGATCCCCTTTCTTCCTTCTCTCCCTCCTTAAATAGTTCGCAAAAAAAAGGGACCGTTCTTCCCTAGTCAAATCGCTTTATTCCATGTCCCTTTCGACAGAGATACGCATCAATCTTCTAATAAATATGTACTACCTAGTATTTACATTAGCCGACCTAATTATGAATTATGTCCACAATATCAATTCTCGCATCCACCTATGTGAGCGCCGGTTCATGTGCCTTTTTCTCCGATTCCGCCTATGGCCGGTTTTCTTCACAACACCGTGCGGAGAGACAAATCCGAGAGGTTACCGGATGGGACTATTCAGTTGTGGAGAAGTCGAGCTTCATGGAAGTTGCATGCCAGAACTACAAAGTTCTGGTGGATGAGAAGCGAACCGAAAAGGCTGGAGGAGTAGGCCTTGCAGGGAGGTATGATACCCGGAGCGGGCCAAAGAGGGTCAAAGTCGAGACAAAGTTTTGGAGGTTGGCCTTAGAGGGAGGACAACGTCACATACAAGAATCAAACCTCAAACCTCCCATGCCATAACCAACGAACAAGATACTTATATGATAAGACATGTGTACATTTAGAGTTTTGTTGGTCTACAAATCTTTATAAAGTTTTAGAAACTTCTAGAGTGCACATGCAATGCTCACGAACATGTATAATATGGTTGTTCATCATGATCCTAATTATGGTGAACAACACCAGTTACGGAATCATGAGTACAATTCATTCATTCTCTCTCAATATATTGTCTTTTGTCTCACATTCCTTGTCTCCTTTCTACCTACTCTAACTATATGTGACATGGATCTCTAACCCTCGCACTTAGAGTCCATAGATAATGTTAACTTTTGTAAATCAAGGTATGCAAAAGCATTGTGTGTGTGAGAGAGAGTGAGCGTGTGAGCAAGAGAATGAATTAGAGAAAACAACCAAAAATGAAAAGTACACATGGGGAGATTACATCTTATGAACAAAGATGAAGATGAATTATATATATATTTTAATCAACTCATACAACTGCATTTAAGGAAGATGAGTAGAAAGGGAAGTGGTTGTACATAGGCAAATTCTTAAGTTTAATGAAGGAGAATTGTTTGTGACTAAAGAGGGGACACGTAGGATTTCAAAGAAAACATTCAAGTATTTCCTAAGAGGCATGTATCTTTGGAAGTCACTAGCAAGAGATTGTGAACACCTTAGAGAGTGGTTTGTAATAAGGAAGATTCGAGGACTCTAATATTTAACTATGTTTGACTTTCATGAAAGTCCTTGGGTAGGCCACAAGGATATATGGGCAACAATCTTAAAACTAAAAGAAATATGTTGGTGGCCAAGAATGTAAAGAGACATTGCTCATTTCGTGGAGACATGTGAAAGCATTAGACGCACTCAAATGTATGACATAAGGATTAGTTACACCTAACCTACCCATTGGCCATACATTTAAAATGGATGTTGGACTTACTATCCGTGATTATGGTAGTGGGTTAGATGAAATACTTGGTGCTGCCAAGGGAATATCTCGTGAACTAGGTGGAAGGAAAGGCTTAGTCTGATGTCAATGTACAAATTCCTCGTAGTAGAAGTTATATGTTGACATAGGTGTGTGAGGAAGATAGTGGTAAACGCAGGAGAATTAGATGCTAATGAAGCTAGATAGCTTTTCTAGCAATTAGGGGTGAAACTATCTCTTACAACCCACTTACAACCCGAAGGCCAACGGGAAGATAGAGAGAGGACATAGTACCACAATTGATGTTATTGTAAGAGCTTGTGCGAGGAAAGTTAAGAGATTGACTTCGACTATTATCTTATGCCTTGTGGGCCAAAAGAAGAACTCACAACTCAATCATAGGGTTTTATGTTGATTGAGCTCATGTTCAAACAAAAGCCAGTAATACCCATAGAGGAAATGATCAGATCATAGGTGGCAATGTCGTGGGAGAATGAGATGCGCGGAAAACTTATGGTGGCATAGATAATAGCACTTGAGAGGTGACCAAAAGACTTAAAGTTGGCAATGGATAGGCGATGTGGTTCATGAAGGCGATGGCAATGAATGATTTGGATGATCGACATTTAGGTCACACTAGTCGCCTTAGGAAGATAAGTATTGTCGAATGCAAAAATTTAGGAAAAGCTGAAAAGTGTGCATGTTAAAAGGAATAAGAGCGCAAATTGTTAGGAGATTTGAATTTTGCAGAAGCCAAAATCTATAGGAATTTCTTTTGAGCTCGTGATTACGAATAAAGCGAGCATGCAAGACCAACAATGACAAATAGGTGATGTGATCGTTGTCCATTGGGACGGACGTTGCATTGAAACTCAATGATTTTCTCGTGAAGATCTTCCTTTCCGATTTATATAATTTGATGATTTAATAATATTAGCTACAAAATATATCTGTGTGAATCGAATCGTAATCGAACGAGGAGGAATTATAATAATTTTTGGCTCCGTGAAGTTTTGCTGGAATCCGATGGATGGAAAACAAGGTCTGCAGCTTCATAATACATAAATATGTATGAGTAATAACAGCATGTATAAACAGTATATGTATGTATGTATGTATATCATTTGGTAAAATCGTGAAGATTGTGCTCTCTTTCTTTTTCTTTGAAGGTTTGCCACGTGTAAGGTGCTGAGTCCTCCACGCGTCAGTGTCACGCAGAGCTGCAGTCGTCGCAAACCACACACACAAACATCCCTCCCATCAATCACTCAAATAACATACTCACTCCTCACAACAACAATCTCTCTCTCTCTCTCTCTCTCTCTCTCTCTCTCTGCCAAACCCTAATCCTTCGCTAAGTTCTTCTTCTTCTTCTTCTTCTTCTTCTTCTTCTGCTATATACATACATACATACAATTATTATTATTATTATACGCTATATATACCCTCTCTCTCTCTCTCTCTCTCTCTCTCTGCCAAACCCTAATCCTAATCATATACATATATACATACACATACATACTGCAGACCTACGACTCTTCACCTTCACCTTCCCCCCCCCCCCCCAATCACTCCATTCCATTCCTTTCCTTTCTCCTTTTTCCGCTCTCTCTGCCATTCCTCATCACATCTCCCTCTCTCTCTCTCTCTCTCTGTTCTCCTCCTCCCGTTCCCGTTCCCGTTCCCCTCCCCGCCGTTCTTCTCACCATCAATCGCCGCCCTGCACCACCCCCACCCACCTCATCCTCCTTCTTTTCTTCCTTCTTCTCTCATCGCCTCACCAACTTCTGCATCCTCCTCGTTCATCCTCTCTCTGAGGATGGTTGTTGCGAAGTACAGTAAGATTCCCTCATCCCTTCCCATCATCATCAACAATAACAACAACAACAACAACAAGAGCCACAGCCACAGCCACAGCCACAGCGAGGCCACTAAGACGATCGACCACAACACTACCATCAACTTATTCGCTGGCTACATATTTGTTTGCAGTAACGATACTCTTCCAGATCTCAAGCGAAGAATTTTTGGTCAGCTCTCTGCCCCATTCAAATCCTTTGTTTCTTTATTGCAAGAACTTTTATGTCCATGATTGATGAACTCCTTATAGACTTGAAACGGTGAGTGATAATGACTGGCTATGGCAAGATCAACGGAAACGGAGCGATTAATATAAATGTATCGATTTCCTCTGCTGATTACGCTGCATAATGTTACATTCCATTTTTGTTCACTTTTGCTAATAGCAGAAGGAAGTCGTTAGAAAAGAGTATCTATTTACATAATCCAAGAAAGATATCAACTCATTTGCTAAACTAACTTGACGTTGTGGGGGGAGACAGAGAGAGAGACAGAGAGAGAGAGAGAGAGAGAGAGAGAGAGAGAGAGAGAGAGAGAGAGAGGGTAAATCTGAAGATTTTTCTTGCTTCTGAGCCCCCACCATCGCATTTTCTTAGGTTGCTTGGTTTACAAAGGTCAACCTGTTGACCAGTTAAATGTTTAGCGAAACATTTGATTTTCTCCTTGTTTTTCATTGTTTAGGATTACCCGCCCATCATGCAGAGTCGGTGCGAGCCATCAGAAAAGGGATGCCACTGTTCTTATTCAATTATTCAAGCAGATGTTTATGTGGCGTATTCGAGGTATTGTTCTTTCCTAAACCATTCTTTTTCAAGTTCTATTTACTTATTACTGAATATTTCTAATTCTTTTCCAAGTTTTTTGAGGTCAATCTTCTTTTAAAATTCATTATACTCTTAACAAGATATCATTTTGATTGCTAATGTCCTTTTATGTAAAATCTCCAGGCTGCAAGTGATGGTGGATTCAATATAGATCCTCATGCTTGGGAAAATGCTGACCAGACAAGATCGCGTAAGTCACCAGTGTCAAGGTACCCTGCTCAGGTAGATTTTTGTTTGTGTATTTTGAGTTATTCTCTTTCATTATCCATGATTTGTATGCTTGAGTTATGGCAGTTGATGTTACATGATTAGTCATACTTATCATGGCATCTAGCATCCATTATGTGCTTAACGTCATTACACTTGTTTGATTAACATAGGCATGTGTCATTAACATCATCACTTATGTTTGCTTGATACCGGGCTATATGATTAATGCCAAGATTGTTACATGATTAGTCATACTTATCATGGGATCTAACATCCATTATGTGCTTAACGTTATTACACTTGTTTGATTAACATGGGCATGTGTCATTAACATCATTACTTATGTTTGCTTGATGCCGGGCTATATGATTAATACCAAGATTGTGCATGATACTCAATCATTAGATTCACATCTCCCATCAGTACTTCTGGTTAGCCTAATATAAACATCTGAATGTTGGATTAACATGAACACCCGAATGTTGGATTACAGGTGAAAGTACGCCTGCGATTTCAGAGGCCACCATTAGACGAAGAGACTTTTCGGCCTCTTCTCGAGCACTTCGAAGGTCGCAAGTTCAGATTGGAACTGACAGACCACCAGGCAAATCTTATTATTATATTGTGATTATCTTGGCATTTCTTAATATTCACATCAAGGTTATATATGTTGCTTTATGATATTTGACATGGTTTTGTGACTGGACAGGTACAACAACTCCTTAAGTTGTTTCGAGTTCCTGATACAGAGTTCTTTGGTGAGAAAGTGAGGGTATATTCCAATCCCATAGGTGATCCAGATTCACCTTTCTCTGCTTTCAAATCTGATTCAGATTGTCACAGTGAGTGTTCAAGCAAAGGAACCTACACTGGGGAGGATGAGTGTGGGGCTGAAGAAGCTCCCTCAGAAGACAGAGTCCTCACCGACAATAAGCAACTATGTTTTGCACAATTTGATGATAATAATCATTTCTTGAGTGAGAGTTTGAATAGGATTGTATTGAACGTTGGGAATTTGAATCACAGTGAGATTCCAGAAGAAAGTCTTAATATGATGGTTTATGGTGCAATTCAAATTCCAGATTCAGAGAAATCTTTTGAACCCAATGAAAGTCACATGCTTTGCTTGAATGTGAACAGTCCTGCTGTTAGCAGTGTTTCTGTTGATTCCAGTCACAATGTTTCATATCTTCCTGTGGGCATGGACATGTATAATAATAGTAATGCATGTATGGTACCTGCACAAATTCAGCCTACATTTTGTGAAAGCATGATTTATATCCCTATATATCCTTCCAGAGAGTTCATGGGTCAATCTTCGCATGTGATGCACAAGAAAGTAAGCAGAATAGAAGAAAGCAAACAGTTTTCTGGTTCATGCATCTCTACAAAACAGTGCACTGATGATGTTAGTGATGAGAAAATAAGGCACTTTCCTCTAGAACCTGTAAGGGTATTGTCGCCGTTCCTTTTGTCACCAAATTTGCACTTCATTACTTCTCGACAGCCCTTGATGGATCACATTGAGGAACCAGAAAGAATTCAGACTAGTCATGTTCCAACCATTTTGATGCCTTCCATGCCAAGAATTGTGCCTATGATTGACTTTGAGTTACTTCACTTTCAGATATTGCAATTTGCCAGATTGACTCGGCCATCTTTAGAGACACTGCTTTATGTGGAATCTGCAATAGATTCTATCAGATCTTGTGTCAAGAAGCTGTGGCCTAATGCTGATGCGGAGGTTAGTCTCTTATGTTCGCATTTTACTGCAGCTAAAGTAAAAATTTTACGTCATGATTTACGAGCTCACTTTTCTTATTTCTTCATATTGATCTTGAAAACTTGTGACACCTGTATTGCAGGTGTTTGGTTCCTTTGCTACTGGTTTGTGTTTGCAACATAGTGATATTGACATAGCAATTGTGGATGCTCCTTTCTTACCAACAATGGTCAACATGTCTATGTCACACGCTTCATCTTTTCTATTGAGGGAACTTGGATCATACTTAAAACCCTTGGAATGGTGTGAGAGCTATAATGTGGTAGCCATGGCATCAGTACCTGTGCTGAAATGTCAATATCAGCCCATTGCTAATTCTCAGATAGCAGATTCTTCACTGCATGTACAATCAATTTCCATTGACATTACAATTGGTGGAATAATGGGCACCACTTATAAGTGGAATCAATCACATAGAATTGGTGGACGTGTGAACCAGCATACTGGAGGTGCCGCTCGTGAATATGTCCTTGAGAAAATCCAAGAGTTACCTGCTCTAGCACCACTTGTAAGTTATCATTGGAAAATAAAACATTGATTGTTTATCAAATTTTGAACCATATAAATTTATTTATAGCTTCTTAGTTTTGTTTTTTCTTGCATTCTTGCTTTGTACATGCAGGTGTTTCTGTTGAAGTCATTTCTGCACCATAAGGGTCTCAGTAATGTTTATTTGGGTGGTCTCGGATCCTTCTCCCTGACTCTACTGGTTACATTTTTCTTGGAAGTAGGTTTTCTGTTCTTTTGGTTCTCTTTTCCACATGTTTATTTGAATGACCTGGATTATGCTCTTGCAGCATGTGGATTTTCCTGTTATACCCTGCTTCTCATCAAAGGATTTAGAGATGGATAACCTGAAAAGTGGGATGAACTACAAATCTACACTTGGTGAATATTCCATTAGGAGAGCAGCAAAAACTATTGAGAGCATCTTAGCACTCTGGGAGTCTTCTTCATCGCATTGCTTGGGAAATTTACTTGTGGAGTTTCTTAAAATGTTTGCTTATGAAGATTTATCCAGCCAAAAAATTTTCTTGAAGGTAAAAAGATTGCTTTGTTTTAGAAAAGATTATAGAGATGGTTCCTTTATGTTATTTTAGGAAGTGAATATACATTTGATGTTTCCATTTGTATTTTCTGTGCATGAAGTTTGATGTGTCATTGAACAACTTGTGTTATTTAAAGGGGCTTGATGGCCATCCTGGTGGGAAATGTAGACGTCGGAATCGACACATACCATTGTGGATAGATGACCCTCTACGCCCTGGTGTTAATGTAGGTGCTGGCTCATTCGGCGTGTGTCATGTACAGGTAAATCCTTTTTTTATCCATTAAAAAAAGGAAAGATGTTTTGGCTGATTTATTTTACTATTAGGAAAGAACGAGAGGATGTACATTATTTCAAACATTACGATCACATCTTTTTGCAGGACTCGTTTCGTGAAATGTTGCAGGTTCTTTCCTACGGGCAGTTTCCTGGAACACACCTAGATTTCAGCAAGATGGGTTGTCAAGACACCTATGTTTAGGCAACTGCATCAGTTAAAGCCAATTACTTCTTCTTCAAGCTGATATGAGAAGTTTTGCAGTATTTCTTCTTTTTGAATTCTGCATTCAGTAACCTGAAAGAAATGATCTCTAATGGCATGAAGTTTAGTAGAAATGTTCTGGTTCTGGTTCTGGTTCTGGCCTTTTGTTATAGAGGAACTGATTATGGAGCCAGATATGAAAGGAGTACTTAAGGAAAGTAGTGGATAATTCCATTACCACATGTTGTACAGTCACAATGTTTATTCCAACACTCTTAAGAGGTTAATTGTCTCTGAGAGGTTCAGCAGAAGCAGTTTTGTTTGTTTTTTTTTAAATTCTTACGGACAGTCAAGTCAGTCAGAAAGAGTTCAATGTAAATCTGTACAGAGGATTGTAGAGTGTGCATATAACACATCTCACCTTGTCTATTTTTACTAGCTCAAGGCAAGCTAGTATAATAGCATTGATTGAGAACTTACAGGACATTTTCTTTTCTATGACCTAAAACAATTTTGGGGTTGAAATTGAATACGAGCTTTCCCAGGCTGATACAGATCTTAGTCAGCAGCAACATGGCAAAGTGTTAGTCCTCTTATTCCTGGTTAACATCTTATGAAGATATTCATCAGCAGCAACATGGCAAAGTGTTAGTCCTCTTATTCCTGGTTAACATCTTATGAAGATATATATAGATAATAGATGTATATTCCAGCTTGGAATGGCTTTTCATGTAAATGAGATTATCATAGTTGAGAAAAAAACTCAACTTGACACAAGAAATGCTCTTGTGACATTGAAACAAATTTGTGCATAGAATTGGACAGGTTATGCAGATGATGCTCTACATATTTTGTGAGGTGGCAATGTGCCCCAAGTGAAGTTGTCTTATCTAACTTGTGCATGGAGTTGGATAAGTTATGCAGATGATGCGCTATGTATTCTGTGACGTGTGCATGTGCCTCAAGCAAAGTGCTCTTTCTGTGGTAAAGACACAAGCTCAGTAGAATCAACGGGAAAACAGTTCATTGTAAAGAGCAACAACACTTACAATGAACAGATCATTGTGAAGTGAAAGGATAGATGCTCAAGCATGTGGAAGGTGCAAAATTTATCCAATGGAAATCAATATGGCATCTAGGAAAATTTAACCGAATGTATTCAACATAGCCTGTGGCATTCATTAATTGATTGTATTTCAGCATATCCTCAGTTGAAGTTCAGGGTAGCCTGTGTGGGAAATATTTGAGGTTTGCCTTGTTTCAATAGTGTAAGAAATTGTGGACACTGATTCTTGTAATTAATTAAAGCTCTAGACAGACTAGAACTGAATAAATAAAATATCAAATGTAGTCATCAGATTATACATTTCTCTTTTTGAAATTCTGGTAGACATTTGTATGGTATGTGCAAGCACACATCCGTATACGCATCTGCACACGCACACGCACACGCACATGTGATTGTTTGAATGATGTGTGCATTATAATTTTTTGTATTCATGGTATATGTGATTTAAACTTATCATGGAATTTAGGTTTTTGTAAACAGTTTTTTGCACTTCTTATTTGTGAGATTGGAATGTGAACTTTCAATTCTCGTGAATAATTCTGATGGATTGCTAAAAGCATATCTTATTTACAGTTTCAAAGATCCTTAGGCCTGTTGAATTTTTTGATGTTGCACAATAGTGCACAATGCTAATGAATGAGTAATGAACTTACTGTTTTCTTGTTAGTGATGGAATTGCAATGCTTTATTTGAAATAATTTGATTTCAACACTGATTAGTATAATGGAGGGGAAAGCTTTGGGGAATAGTTAAACCCACGAGGACATGGATTTATAGTGCAGGGTGGTAGCATGTTCCAATGTGATGGGGTGAGACTTGGCACAAATTCTGAAATTTTTGAGGAGATTTGGCTTATGGTGGCATGTTTATTGGTTTGGCACATTTGGATCAGGCGTTGTAAGTTTGTTTTTCAACAGCAAAAGCTCTCATGTGGGGGGAGGTGATGTTAAATATCTAGTTTTGAGCTTGTAGCTTAGTTGTGTGGATGGTATGTCTCGGTTTAGGGAAAATTGGATGAAGCAAAAAGGTCTAGGTCAAAGTTCTTGCTGAAATGGGGTTGTTCTCCCATGATGGTCAAATCTTCGTCGAAGCCTAAGTGGAATTACCAGGTGCCTAGGTGGCTGTTTCGTTGATGGCTCCCAATATTGTACATGGGTTGTAATTATGTATGTATAGCTAAAACACAAGTGGGTTACTATAGTCATGTTACCCGAATAACTTTGTTATAAAAGAGTTAGTTGGGAAAAATAGAGTCGACGTACAATGGGTTTTATTTCAATTTTGTTGGAGTTAATGGTCGTGTGAGTTTTTGTTGTTTTTGTTTGATAGTTTTGGAGTTGTTCCTCCGAGTTGTATATGTTGATCCTACTGTGGATTTGGGTAAACTTTGTTGTATTCTATTTGCTAACTAGTGTTTTTTGGTAAAAAAAATTTAAAAAATGGCATTATAGTATTGTTAATTCCCACTTTTACTCAAATATTAACTATAGAGTAAATATTATGTTTTATGCTGACAAAAATGTGTTGCAATTGAATGGCAAGATGGTTGTAGTGGAAAAGGATGAGTGAAGATGGTGGCGGAGGCGGAAGCAAGGTTTCATGAGGGTTTGAGGAGAGTGGATTTTCTGGTTTTTGTAGGTACAGGACTCGGGCGATGAATGGCAAGATGGTTGTAGTGGAAAATGAAGCTGATTTAATTTTGGAAGGATGAGGGAAGATGGTGGTGGAGGTAGAAGCAAGGTTTCATGAGGGTTTCAGGAGAGTGGATTCATTCTGGTTTTTGTAGGTATAGGACACGGGTGATGAATGGCAAGAGGATCTTTATGCAAAATGGAGAGATAGTTGATGTGGAAGTTTTTGAAGCAGTCTTATTTACTTTTAGTTTTCATAATGATGAGTGAAGATGGTGGCGGAGGTAGAAGCAATATTTTATGAGGGTGAGGAGAGTGGATTAATTCTGTTTTGTGTATGTACAAGAAATTGCTGAAAATAGAGAGATACAAGACTCGGGCAATGACTGGCAAGATGGATGTTGTGGAAAAGGAAGCTGATTTATTTTTGAAAGGATGAGTGAGGATGTTGTCGAGGGTTGAAGCAAAATGTCATGAGTGGATGAGGACAACTAATTTTTTCTTTGTTGTCTATACAAGAATTTCATGGAAAATGGAGAGATGGCTGATGTGGAAATATCTTGAAGCACACTTTTTTTTTAGTTTATACAACGATGAGCAAAGATGGTGGCGGAGGCAAAAGCAAATTTTCATGAGGGTCTAAGGAGATTGGATTGAGTAGAGAACTAGTATTTTCATATGGTAGGTTCATTTGGATCATTTGGATATGATGAACTCTTACATGTAGCAGCGATCAAGGAATCATTGTGAAAGAAGATATATCACTACATGTTGAATACGATGGAATTGATGCTCGAGGCTTTGGCATGGCATCAACATTACTTGGTGATATGGACGTTGGTAGGGCAACAATATTACTTAGGGAGAAGTTCACCGATATTATCTTGTATCTTGCCTTTATCTTTATCTAGAAAGATTGGCTGCACAATATTCATTGTAATGTTGGATTATCTTGTATCTTGCCTTTGGCTACTTTAATCTTAATATTAATGGAGGATGATTTTTATGAAAAAAAAAAGTGTTGCAATTTATTCCCATAAGAGTTGAGGATAATGATATTCACCGTTCTTATTCTGGCACTTGCTAATGGATATAGGTTCTCATATTTGTTTTCGTACTCTTTGCAATTCTATGATTGTGCAAATTTAAGATGGCTTGATTTTAAATATTATTGACCAAGAAAATTTGGTTTTTATTTAGATGAAAGAAAGTTGGTGTTGGGTTGATGATTCTCACTCAAACATTACAAACACCATCTATTTGTGGTTAGGCATGGAAACTCCTAACTTAATTTGTCCGACCAAAACCCAAATAAGACTTTGGGAAAGTCACCCTTGTTGATAAGAAATGGTTTATTACATGGAGTAAGAAACTAAAGTATTTCCATTAGTTTCTTTTGTTTTGATAAGAAAAAGCACACTATTATGCATGCCATGATGGGCTGACTTATGCCCACGTTGAATATCTGCTTCTAGTTGATTAGGTTTGCTCGTTTCTATTGTAAAAAAGAACTAGGAAATTTCATTTAAATGACAATTCAATTACACTACAACCTTTATAATACAAGGTCCAATAATTTACAAAAGCCAACCAAATTGTTAGCAGCCACTTTTGGATCAATGTCATGGGGTTCAATGCGTGTGTATTGTTTGATTGTTATTGTTCATTTGATTCCAATACATGCATAATGCTCTCACCCTACACAATTAGGCTATAGTGAATGTATGTTGTTAGATCATTGGTGTTCATAGAATGGCTGAAGGCAAAGAGCTTTTTGTTGTAGCCCTTGTTCCATTTTGTCTTATCATTGTGTATCTACAATGGGCATGGCATGTATGTCCCTTATTTCTCCCAAAAACAATTACAATATTGTGGAGGCTATTAGTGTTGTCTTTTGTGTCCTTGGTTTTAAGCATATTTTCTTTCAAATGTTGTCATTTATTGTTACATCGATCAATTTCATGATAATTGACAAGTGGAAAACTTTTTTCAACTCCCATTTTGAAATGTCTTCAATCTGAAAAAGATCAAATCCAAATTTTCATATGTATGGGAAAGGTTATTGACATGCCCTCTTTAGAAGGCAAAGAATGGGTTGGAATAATAAAACTAGTGATAATTAGCCCTCCTTAGTAAATAAGAGCTAAGTCTTGTTCAAAACTTGTTTATTGGTCCATTTAGTAAAGAGGCCCAAGATTATGTGAGGAAGTACACAATAAAGCAAAATCCATGGAAGCCATAGATGTTCATGAACCATACTGACATGAGTCCCTACATAAAAGGTTGCAAAAAAAGTTATCATTTCACATGAGTTGTTGATATCACGTTAACTAAGATAAGAGTCCTTTTACTCTAACCTCTAACATGGTCAAAGTTGTTTGATTTGGCAGAGATAGTTTATTGCGACAATGCGACTACTTCAGGAGATCGCACCACTCCCGAGAAAGAAGACCAATCCTGAAGTTGATCGTACTTATAGCCGGCCCAACCCTTATAGCCAAAATATATTGCCGACCTTATACATGATGTCGTACTCCATTGTCTCACGAAAGTACTTGAGTACTCACTTTGCACAATCAAGATGTATGTCCCCAGGTTTCTGTCACATTCTAGACTCGAACCTCTGACTTTTAACACACACAGTACATTGTGTTGTGTTAACCATATGGAAGCTCTTGTGAACTATCCACATTCGATTGTGAACTTGTATATATTGTAGAGTCTAGTGTATAGTACATTCGAGAATATTCTAGTCGTTAGTATATTCTAGAATTATTCTGTGGTATATTCTAAACGGGTATATTCTCGAGTATATTCTAGAGATATTCAATATTGGAAATTGTATAAATACTTGTAACATCCTTGGTTCCTTTCAAGGGATTCAACACCAGTCATTGACACATCAATCTATTATTCTCGTTTCGCCTCATCTTTGTCTCCTTGATCTTTATTTCTGTCTTCATGCCCTCATGTCGCTCACAACATCTAGAGTTCCTAACCTCGTCACATCTAGCTTCAAGTTCATCTATCGCTCATAGCCCCATCATCTGTGCTCTATCCTAGTCCACGCTTGGTGTGTCCGTGACAGTTTTTGCATAAATTGGCTAAGTAGACCGATTAAATAACTCAGGTCGGGTCAGGTAATGGTTAGATAGATTAAGCTGCCAATTAGTTGACGATACTAAGTCGGCACAGAATTTGTTGTTCTTGAATCAACAACGAGCTTGAGATTTCAATCGAGAGGGGTTGACATAGGTGTGCATTCAGTAATCCCGAATTTGTAGAGTTAGTTGAGAATGTAGTGTCGTTGAGAGATCAATATCCCGATTGGTGTCTGAATTACTTCTATACCAAGGAAGTAATGGAGCTCATTCATGTCTTTCATTTCGAATCTGCCAGATAGGAGCGTTTGGGCCTTATTAATGTTGGTGAGATCCTTTCCTCCGATGACCAGATCATCCACATACAAGATGATGACAATCGGGTTGTCCAGCTCGTTTCGGATGTATAGGGAGTTGTCCGATTTCGACATTCAGAAGCTGATTTGGTG
This sequence comes from Azolla caroliniana, assembly GCF_043228905.1. Taxonomy (NCBI): domain Eukaryota; kingdom Viridiplantae; phylum Streptophyta; class Polypodiopsida; order Salviniales; family Salviniaceae; genus Azolla; species Azolla caroliniana. The sequence goes on from NW_028230452.1 coordinate 9,697,586, forward strand.
AAGATATTGGGTGATCTTCGAATGCCAAGCATGAGGTGCTTGCTTGAGTCCATATAATGGCTTCTTGAGTCGGCAAACTATTGTCAGATGTTTGGTTGATTCGATACCGAGTGGTTGAATCATGAACATCTCCTCTTCTAGTTCGCCTTGTAGGAAGGCGTTCTTCATGTCCATTTGGTGGACGTGCCACCCTTTTGCAGCTGCAAGGGCAATGACTGTCCGAACATTCATCATCTTTGCCACCGGGGCAAAGGTTTCCTTGAAATCAACTTCGTGTGTTCGCTACGAGTTTGTCCTTGAAGCGATTTACCGAGCCGTTAGCATTATATTTTACTTTATATATCCACATGTAGCCGATCGATTTCTCCTGTGGAGAATGGGGGATGAGATCCCATGTGTCAATTTTGCATAGATCCTGCATTTTGTCGTTCATGGCTTCGATCCATCGTGGATCCTTGGCAGCCTCAAAAAATGTTTTTGGTTCTTAGACAGTCGTCGCCTTCATCATAAAGGCATAATGGTATGCCATATACTCATCTAGCCGAATCGGCTAACCAAGTTTTTCTCTCAGGTGGAGTGATAGAGCTTCTGACTCCATTTGTCGGATGATTCGGATATCCAGGCCTTCAAACTCACTATCAAGAGAGTGAGTCGACTCATTGTCAATCGATTCCTCGTATTACGACATTTTGGCCTTTCCTTTGTCTAGCTTCGAAGTTGGCCGAGATGTGCTTTGGTAACTTGGGGGCTCTTGTGGTCCACTCAGCCTTGTTGTAAGAGGACTTTCTTCGAACATGTGCTCGAGTTGATCTTTGTTCTCTAGTTCTTTTTTGGCCAATTCCGGGTTGACTAGGGTTGGAGTCGGTGTTGTCTCTAGTTCGTACTAGGATGCCGATTCGTCGAAGACGACGTCCCGACTCACTCGAACTTTTCGGGTAGATGGGTTGTAACATTTGTACCCCTTTTGTTCAAGTGAGTACCCTACGAGGATACATTTCTCCAACTTCAGGTCGAGATTTTGTCGCTTCTCGTTAGAAATATGCACTTAGGCAATCGAGCCGAATATCTAGATATGTGATAGATCCAAGTTCTTTCTGAAAAACTTCTCATGAGGGGTTACATCGTGTACTCCAAAGGTTGTACACCTATTCATGAGGTAGACATCTGTGTTGGCCGCTTCTGCCCAGTACGATTTCGGCGGGTTCTTCTCGTTCATTATTGCTCTTGCCACCTCTACTATATGCTGATTCTTTCGTTCAGCTACTCCATTTTGTTGAGGTGTGTGTCGGCATGAGAATTCTCGTCGAATTCCTTCCTTTCAAAGATATGATGTGAAATCATCCGAGAAATACTCCTTGCCTCCATCCGATCGAAGGCATCAGACATGCTGACTTGTGGCTTTTTCGATGTTCATCCTGGGTTGGACTCAGCCACAAACACAGGTGTCCGTACAGGAACACTCCTCCAAAGGGGTTGTTAGGACATGGATGCTATCCAGTTTTTATCCGATTCCACTCTGACTATCTCTGGATGTCTTCCGGATTACTTATTGTGCAATTAATTAATTATCACACGCGTAAGATTAAGAATTAAAGCACCGAACGACAAGTACAAAAGGACTAATGATTAGGAACAGAAACACGCTTATTTCATATTACTTTCGTTAATCATTACATCGATTCCGGACCCTTTTATAGGCATTTGGTAGGGATTACAAAATGGTGCCTTACCGACTACCGGCTATCAATCGGTGCGGATCCGGATCGGTACAACTATCCGGATCCGTCCGTTCCTATAATATTACTTAACCAATAATTATGCTACTAATCTAATATTATATTTCGACTCATCCCCGTCCGGATCATACTTTAGGCCAACATTCAAGTTCGTTTTTAAACCTTTGGAAGTGTCTGAACACTTCACTCTTCTTCTGCGTAGGATAGATCCAAACATGCTTCGAGAAGTCGTCGATGAACGTGACATAATATCGGCAACCACCGAATGTTGCCGTTTGGGTTGGTCCCCACACATCTAAATGTACTACATACAGGATCCCTTTGCTCACATTCCTCTCTTTCAGGGATGGTTGTCGGTGTTGTTTGCCGAATTGACAGGCTTCACATGCACCTACTATCTCTTTTTCGGTAAATGTAGGGAGTTCGATTACGACTCCTTTCGACTGCATTCCTTTAAGCTTTTGGAGATTGATGTGGCTAATTCGCTTGTGCCACAATTTCAAGTCGGTTTCGACTTTGAGGCCTTTGGCGAACATGACCGACTTCACCTCGTTTGATTCGAGGATGAACATTCGGCCTTCTCTTCGACCATGAGCGACTAATCAACCTTCTTTCTCATTAAAGCACCCCTCATTATTGAATCACACTTGCATGCCTTGTTCGACAATTTAGCCTACTGAGACCAAATTTTTCGTGATGGTTGGGACATGAAGTACATTCTTTAGGTAGGTTTGTTTTCCATCGTTCCCAAATGAGACATTTCCGATATGCCGAATCGAATGGGTTGTGTTGTCTCGGTTTCGACATAGTCGTGTCGATCGGGCATTCTCAACTCTCGGAAACAATTTTCATGGGATGTCACGCGATTGGATGCTCTTGAGTCTACAAACCATACATCGTCTGAGGAAGAGATGTTTGTCGGATGTTGTGCCGACATCGAATGTGCGTTATGCCTCATCATGAACATCCTACCATGATCTTCATAGTCGGAATTCATTGCATAGTTCGTGAGTTGTCGATTGGTCAAAGCCGACTCTTGTTGCTTCTTTCGGCACTCCACTTCATCGTGGCCAAGTTTCCCACAGTACCCACATTCGATTGGGTTGTTGCGATGGCGCGGTCCTGCAGGATGGCTCCCCCTTTTGCCGAACTCCCTAGGATTGTTCCTATCGTCTTGCCATTGGTGGGAGTTGTGTTCTCGGGTCGGCTGACCCTGTCGCCCTCGGCTGGATCAACCTCTATTTCCTCAGCCGAATCTTCTTCTTTCATCCGACTAGGAGTAGAGCATCTGACCATTTGGTGTGTTGCTCCTTTGTCAGGCATGATTTTCCTCTACCAGTAGTATAGATTGAAGGTGGATAAAGGAAGGAGGGTTCTCCCTTACGAGAATGGCCGATCTCATCGTGCCGAATCAAGGTGCCAAGACGCTAAGGTACATTTATTGACCCGAGGGCATCGCACAACTCCTTGATCTTCAAGGTATAGTTGGTGATTGACATATCCCTCTATTGCATGTTATTCAACTCATGTCGGAGTTAGAGCTTTTGTACAGTCGTATTGGCCGCAAAAATCTTCTTGAGATTGCCCCAAGCTTCTTTCGACGTTTTTGCCTCTCGAATATAGCTGAGCATGTGATCATGGACGCATGATGCAAGGCAAATACAACACACGACTTGCGACCTGCTCCCAAACTGGGTAGTCGACGTGTGTTGGGTTGGGTTGCGTTTCATGAGCTCCCTCTATATAGCTCTAGTAACCTTATTCGACAAGGTATTGATGCTTGTACTCCCAAGATGTGAAGTTTGTTCCATCGAGCTTCTTTGTAGGAAGAGTGCTTCTCATCTGAATGTTCATGATGTCGATTTATATGGAGTGAGTTTTCGTTTTGTTGTTCTCTCGATGCGAACTGTGCAGGTTGCTGCTACATCAATCAACCGGTTCTTCGTGAACGTGGATGAGCTTGGATCAGGCTACCAATCGCTCTGATACCATGTTAAGAATGAAAGACGTAGGTGGTGTTGTGCAACGAAAGCAAGTTGTGTGTGTGAGAGAGTGCACATAAGGAAAACAGGGAGAGGTAGGGAGAGATCTTAGAACAAAGATATGATTACATCCAACAGTAACTAAGTTACAAACGGTTGGTATAAATACCAACTAGTCTAGGCAATTGTGCTTTCTACTATTTACAAAACTAGCCTAGTATGTCCTCTGGCTAGTGTGAAACCATTTCATTTGGGAAGTTGAGTTTGATTCTCAACATAGGGACATGTGCCTAAGGATTTTGAGGACTATGGCTTATATTGGTCCAATGTTAACAAAACAACATCCTCAGATCAATATAATATTAGTTAAATATAGCTTCATTAAACAATAACCATTGACTATCTCAATTAACTTTCCACACAATTATAATATTTGAATGAGGCCATTGACTATCTCAAGGATTGGGCGCATGCCATTCTATGCTTGAGGACATGTTTACCTTGGCTCTAAGGAGGCCAACATGGCGTTGCTTGTGAAACTAACACCACATGAATGTAGACAAATAATCCCAACAATTAGGATTGCACACAAGAGAGTAACTGCTAGCTAGCTTTGTATATTCACATAAACCCTATGCCTTGTGTTCAACCAAAATTATAAAAAATTATGTAGGCACAAAGATACTCACATAAAAATGGGTCTATCTATTAGCCTTGTTATTGATCCGCTTGATGTTTTTGTTACACACCATATTCCCTCTATCATCATGCAAATGGACTTATCTGTAGCCAAATTATTACTGTAGACAAGCTTGTACATAAATGCTCTATATTAGTTGAAAAGAGGAAAATGTTTTAATGAGCAATTTGTGAATTTTTAATTTTAACGAGGTTATTTTTTATCATAAAAAGTACCAAAAATGCTAATTCGAGTGACGAAAACAAGGAAAAATTTGCTTCAAAGGGGGAAAAATTTTGTGGGCCTTTTCAAATGCAACTAGGGACGTGACGATCCCTATCGTTGCTAAGGCTAATCCTAATTGGAAATGAAGAGAATTATTGATTGTATTGTAAAGTCCCTTATGCCCACGTAGAGGCTGAATACAGGGGCGCAACAGTCACCACATGTGAGGCCGTCTGGCTGAAACACATATTGAAGGTGTAAAAAGAATAGCGTGCAGAAGCAATAGAAAACCAAACACAGAAAAACGCAGGTTTAATGGAGAGCTTGGATACACACAGTACGCGGGAGAGACCGACAGAGAGAATACACAAAAAAACTCAATTAAAAAATAATACTCAATCTGTACATAGGATGTGCTCAGTGAGCACTTTTATACGAGTCCATATGGACTGACAGAAGTACTGACACGTACTTCAATACTCATAAATGAGCTCTACACTAACTCCAAAAATATATTCCTACAGCCTCGCGGTTTACGCACCGCTACGGCTTCTCGTTGCGCACCGGTTTACGCACCCGGTCCGGCCTAACCGATCCGGTTATTGGCTTGCACAACCGATCTGGCCAATGTTGAGCTTGTATCTCAACACTCCTCCTCAAGCTCAACTTGAGGTTCCATCCGCTCTTCCGGATATATGCTCCGGATCCTTCTGGCTTCACGCCTTGCTCACACTCCTTGACCTGTTCGATTCCGCGCGCCTCGACCCTTCCAGTCGGCTTGCGTGCTCGTGCGGCCCTTCTCAGCTCCGTTGTTGTTGCGGTGTTGGCGCTTCTTCTGCTGCCTTCTCTTCTGCTTGGCCCTCAGTTGATTCCGCGTATCCGAATCAAACATCCGAACCGACTCGGCTTCCTCTGATCGGTTTTCGCTTTCGTCCGAGTTGGCTGTCTCCAGCTTGTCTTCGGTATTCTCACCCTTGACGGCTACGTCTCCCCCATGCTTGGTTGGCTTCGGCTCTTTCTTTTGACTGCTCCCCTTATATCCGCTTTCGGAATCTTCCGCGGATCCGCCTTCGACGTCTTCAGCCGATACGAAATTGAATTCTTCATCCGACCCGGCGTCGCAGTCTTCCGGAACTTCTCTCCTCCTTCCGTGGTCATCATGGACGTCTCTCCCCCTCAAGTTCTGCACGTCGAGGCGACGCAACCCAATCGCACCCGAGAATTGCCGCAATTTGTCCAAACCAAGAGGCTTGGTGAAGGTGTCGGCAGTCTGTCGATCCATCGGAACATACTGAAGTTCGACTTCACGAGAGAGGACACGCTCACGGACGAAATGGTAGTGCACCTCAATGTGCTTAGTCCGGGCGTGGAAGACGAGGTTTTTTGCTAGCTGGATGTTGCTGAGGTTGTTGCAGTAGATTGTCATTGGATCGGATACCTCCACTTGCAGATCCTTAAGTAGCCGCTTCAACCATATGGCTTCGCATGTCGCGACAACCGCTCCTCTATACTCGGCTTCGGTGCTCAACAATGCAACTGTCGGCTACTTCTTGCTACTCCATGCGATCACGACACTCCCAAGAGAGAACGCGAAACCGGACGTGGATCGACGATCGGCGACATTGCCGGCCCAGTCAGCATTGGTGTAGCCGACTAACTGTGGGGCTATACCGGTCCGATATAGTAGCCCCCGGTCCCTAGTGCCACTTACTTACCGTAGTACGCATTGCGCACATTGAAGGTGCTCCGTGGTAGGTCGCGCCATGAACTGACTAATCACCCTGACTGGGTAGCCGAGATCTGGTCGGGTGATGGTCAAGTATATAAGGCTTCTGACTATCTATCGGAACCTCGTTGGGTTGCATACCTTTCCGGAATCGGGGCGAAGCTTGACGGTTCTATCCAGAGAAGTCGAGACGGACTTAAAGTCGGCCATCCCGAATTTGAAGAGCATACTCAGCATGTAATGTCGTTGGCTGATCAGTATGCCTTTGAGGGTGCGGATCACTTCGATCCCGAGGAAGTAATGAAGGTCCCCCAGATCCTTCATGTCGAATGATGCCGCAAATTGGAGCTTCACGCGGTCAATCTCAGCTAGGTCGCCGCCAGTGATGACCAAGTTATCAACATAAAGTAAAATGTTAACCGGCCCGAGTCGACCTTTCCGGATGAACAGTGAGGAGCCCAATTTTGACGTTGCAAAGCCCATCCAACGCAATCGTTGCGTGATCTTCGCGTTCCAGGCACGCATGGCTTGGTTTAGTCCGTAAAGGGACTTCTTCAACTGGCCCATCGCTGAGGTGTTCGTTCTAGAGTGAAATCCGGGGGGCTATACCATGTACACTTGTTTCTCAAGCTCACCTTGCAGGAATGCATTCATTACTGTTGAGAGACAAGCTCAACATTCATGCATAATAGGATGCGTAACCCAGTGCATAGACTGGGTGCGTAAATCGGTACGCACAACCTGGCCGTATCAGTGCGTAAACCGAAAGGCCGTTGGAGAGATATTCCTCGTAAGGAATAATTTTGGGAGTGAGTGCCACAGAGAAAGCGAGTGCTGGAAAAAAGGGCCACAGAGAAAGTGAGTGCTGGAAAAAGTGCGCCGATTCTGACAGATCCGGATCCGACAAGGCCGGCAGAGAGAACCGGCAATACTTGCACTACGCAGAAGGATCGGGAGGATCCAAAACCAGAAAAGCCAGTAAAGGCTAACTCGATGAAGAAGACCACTTCCAAATTGGAGGAAGTATGGTACGTTGATTCCGGTGCGTCAAATCACATGACGAGCCACAAAGAGTGGTTCTCCTTCTTGGAGAAACCAGAACAACCAGGAGTTGTCGAAACCGAGGACGAATGTTCCAACCATCACGAAGAACCTTGTGTCTGCTGGACAGATAGTCGACCAGGGGATGCAGGTTCGGTTTATGCACCTCGGGTGCTTCATCGAGGAAGAGGGCCAGATTATTGCGCAAGGGCGTAAAGACGGGAGGATGTTCATCCTCGACACCAATGATGTAGGCAACGCTTTGTTCGCCAAAGGACAGAAGGTCGAATCGAACATCGACCTGTGGCAGAAGCAGATTGGCCACGTCAATTACCGGAGGCTTCAAGACCTGCAAACGAAACAAGTTGTTTTCGGTTTGCCGAAGTTCAGTGGCCGGAAGGCCCAAATATGTGAAGCTTGCCAACTAGGGAAGCAACACCGACTTCCTTTCCCTGACGAGCGTAACCGGAGCTGGAACAAGCTCGACTTGATACATTCCGATGTATGGGGGCCAGCACAGAATGTTAGTCTTGGCGGGAGTCGATATTTTGTCTCCTTCATCGACGACTATATGCGACACACGTGGATCTACCTCATCGAGAAGAAGTGTGAAGTCTTCGACTGTTGCTGGGACCTCAAAGGGTTCGTGGAAACGGAAATGGAAAGGAAGATCAAGTGCCTGCGGTTGGATGGCGGAAAAGAATATTTTTCCGGCCAATTCAATAGTTATCTGCAGCAAAAAGGAATTCGGAGAGAGTTCAGTTGTAGATACACACTGGAGCAAAACGGTGTGTCCGAAAGGAAGAACCGGTCGATTGTTGACGCAACAAGGGCAATGCTAGAGGAAAAGAGCATGCCCCATTTCTACTGGGTGGAGATGGTCCGGACGGCCGTCTACATCCAAAACTAGATTGGTGACAAGGTGTTCTCGCATGAGCTATATTTCGGGTGCAAGCCGAATTTGAGACACCTTCGGATATTCGGTAGCATTGCATATGTGCATGTGCCGGATGAGAAATAGAGGAAGTTGGATGCAAAGTCGGAGAAATGCATCCTAGTCAGTTACTCGCATGAACAAAAAGGGTATAAATGTTATAACCCCCGAACGAAGCAGGTCCGAGTTAGCCGGGATGTTGAGTTTGATGAGATGACATCATGGTATGCCTTATCGGCTACGACTTCCGACCCCGACCCAATACCAGAGGATGAGGCTAGTGAGCCTGATCTCATTTCGGTTAAGTGGAGCGAATAAGCGGTTGAATCGGGATGACCAGTCGGATGACGAACCAGCGAGTAATGGACACTCTGTTGTGCTCTCCCCGCGCAAGGAACCGAGGAGACGGTTCACGCACAAAGAGAAGGGGAAGAAGAAGATGCCGGAATATGAAACCGGCAACGTTGAGTCGGATTGGGGCGAATCTGACTCCAAAAAGGATGAAGGCAGATCTTTGGCAACAAAGACCGCATCGGCCAAGAAGGGCCTCAAACTGGGTAACGATAAGTTACGCCGGTCTTCCCGTCAGAAGAATCCTGTTGTGCAGTTTGGATACAATGAGTACATGGCGCATCATTATGCGTACATGACCCGTGTAGCGGAAGTGCGTGAGCCGGAGAGCTACGTAGAAGCGGCGAAGGACGCAAATTGGCGCGCCGCAATGGAGGAAGAGATGCACGCATTAGCGGAGAATGAAACATGGGACCCGGTTGACGCACCGAAAGGTGTGAAGCAGATCAGATGTAGGTGGGTGTACAAGGTCAAGTACAACACTAACGGCTCGGTCAACTGATACAAGGCCCGGTTAGTAGCGTAAGGCTACGCATAGAAACACGGCATCGACTACGATGAGACGTTTGCGCCGGTCGTGAAGATGACGATCGTTCGTGTTTTGCTCGCGGTAGCTGCGGCAAAGGGGTGGCACTTACATCAGATGGATGTAAAGAATGCGTTCCTGCAAGGTGAGCTTGAGGAACATGTGTACATGGTACAACCCCCCAGATTTCACTCTAGAACGAACACTTCGGCGATGTGCCAACTGAAGAAATCCCTTTACGGACTAAAGCAAGCCCCGCGTGCCTGGAACACGAAGATCACGCAACGATTGCGTTGGTTGGGCTTTGCAACATCAAAATCGGACTCCTCACTGTTCATCCGGAAAGGTCGACTCGGGCCGGTTAGCATTTTACTTTATGTTGATGACCTTGTCATCACCAGTGCTGACCTAGGTGAGATTGACCGCGTGAAGCTCCCGCTTGCGACATCATTCAACATGAAGGATTTGGGGGACCTTCATTACTTCATCGGGATCGAAGTGATTTGCACCCCCAAAGGCATACTGATCAGCCAACGACATGACATGCTGAGTATGCTCTTCAAATTCGGGATGGCCTACTGTAAGTTCATCTCGACTCCTTTGCATAGAACCGTCAAGCTTCGGCCCGATTCCGGAAAGGTATGCGACCCGACGAGGTTCCGACAGATAGTCGGAAGCCTTATATACTTTACCATCACCCGACCAGATCTCAACTACCCGGTCAGGCTGAATAGTCAGTTCATGGCGCACCCGACCGAGGAGCACCTTCAGTGCGCACAACGCGTACGTCAATGGCAATAATGACCGGGGGCTACTATATCGGACCGATACTGCCGCGCAGTTGGTCGGTTACACCGATGCTGATTGGGCTGGAAACGCCAGCGATCGCCGATCCACATCCGGTTTCGCGTTCTCTCTTGGGAGTGTCACGATCGCGTGGAGTAGCAAGAAGCAGTCGACAATTGTGTTGTCGAGCACCGAAGCGGAGTATAGAGGAGCGGTTGTCGCGACATGCGAAGCCATATGGTTGAAGTGGCTACTTATGGATCTGGAGGTGGAGGTTTCCGATCCAACGACAATCTACTGCGACAACCTCAACAGCATCCAGCTAGCTAAGAACCCCGTCTTCCACGCCTGGACTAAGCACATTGAGGTGCACTACCATTTCGTTCGTGAGCGTGTCCTCTCCGGTGAAGTCGAACTTTAGTATGTTCTGACGGATCAGCAGAACGCTGACATCTTCACTAAGCCTCTTGGTCTGGACAAGTTGCGGCAATTCTCGGGTGCGCTTGGGTTGCGTCACCTCGACGTGCAGAACTTGAGGGGGAGAGACGTCCATGATGACCACGGAAGGGAGTAGGAAAGGAGCAGAAAAGACTGTGACGCTGAGTCGGATGACGAATTCGATTTCGGATCGGCTAAAGAAGCCGAGGGCAAATCCGCGAAAGAGTCCGAAAGCGGACATAAGGGGATCAGACAAAAGAAAGAGCCGAAGTCAACCAAGTGTGGGAGAGGCAAAGCCATTAAGGGTGAGAAGATTGAAGATGAGTTGGAGACAGCTAACTCGGACGAGAACGAAAACCGATCGGAGGAAGCCGAGTCAGTTCGGATGTTTGATTTGGATACGCTGAATCAACCAAGGGCCAAGCGGAAGAGAAGGCAACAGAAGAGGCGCCAACACTGCAACAACAAGGAAGCTGAGAAGGGCCGTGTAAGTAAACAAGCCGACCGAAAGGGTCGAGGAGCGCGAGCGAGGTGTGAAGCCAGAAGGAACCGGAGCGTAGATCCGGCGGAGCATGTGGAACCTCAAGTTGAGGTTGAGGGGGAGTGTTGAGAGACAAGCTTACCATTCGTGTGTAATAGGATGCGTAACGCAATGCATAGACTAGGTGCGTAAATCGGTACGCACAACCTGGCCGTATCTGTGTATAAACCGAGAGGCTGTTAGAGAGATATTCCTCGTAAGGAATAATTTTGGGAGTGAGTGTCGAGGCTCATTTATGAGCAGTCAAGTACTGTCAGTACTTGTGTTAGCCCAATTGTCAGGGCTTGTATAAAAGGTACCCACTAAGCACAGTGTATGTACAGATTGAGTATTATTTTTTGAATAGAGTTTCTATGTGCTCTCTCTCTCTCTCTCTGTCTCTCCCACGTACTGTGTATATCCTAAGTTGTCCATTAAACCTGCATTTTTGTGTTCTGTTTTCTATTGCTTCCGCACAACGTATTCTTTTACATTTACATCCATCTGGTGTAAGTACCACCCCTTCGCCATAGCTACTGCGAGTAAAACGCGGACACTCTTCATCTTCGTGACCGGTGCAAACCTCTCATCGTAGTCGATGCCGTGTTGCTGTGCGTAGCCTTTCGTTACTAACCGGGCCTTGTATTGGTTGACCGAGCCGTCAGTGTTGTACTTGACCTTGTACACCCACCTACATCCGATCGGCTTCACACCTTTCGATGCGTCAACTAAGTCCCAGGTTTCATTTTCCGCCAATGCGTGCATCTCTTCCTCCATTGCGGCACACCAATTCGCGTCATTCGCCGCTTCTGCGTAGCTCTTCGGCTCACGCACTTCCGCCACTCACGTCATGTACGCATAGTGATGCGCCATGTACTCGTTGTAACTGAACCGCACAACAGGGTTCTTTTGGCGAGTAGATCAACGTAATTGCTCATTAGCCGATATTGAGGCTTTCTTGGCCGACGTGGACTTCGCTCTCGAAGACCCGTCATCACTTCCCTCAGAGTCGGACTCGCATCGATCCAACTTGTTCCTATCGGTGTCGTAATCCGACACCTTCTTCTTCCCTTTTTCCTTGCGCGTAAGCTATCTCCTCGGCTTCCTATACGGGGAATGCACGGCCGAGTCTCCACTACTCGCCGACTCTTCTTCGGACTAGTCAAACTGACTCAGTCGTCCATTCGGTCCACTTAACCGAAACGAGATCGAACTCTCTTCGAGGGTTCCGATTTCACCCTCATCCAGAGGCACTTCAGCCTCGCTGACCTCATCGTCAAAGCTCGGATTGGAGTTGACGTCCTGAGTCGGAGGCAAGTACCAAGACGTGGACTCATCAAACACAACATCGCGGCTCACGTGAGCTTGTTTGGTTCAGGGGTTATAGCACTTATAACCCTTCTACTTGTCTGAATAGCCAACTAAGATACACTTCTTAGCTTTCGCGTCCAACGTCCTCCGTTTCTCCTTTGGTACATGCACATACGCAATGCTTCCGAAAACTCTCAAGTGTCGTAGATTTGGCTTCCTGCCGAAATACAACTAATGCGTCGACACTTTGTCTCCGATCCGATTCTATATGTACACCGCGGTTCATACGGCCTCGTCCCAATAGAACTTGGGCAAGCTCTTTTCTTTCAGCATTGCCCGCGCCATTTCCACAATCGACCGATTCTTCCTTTCGGCCACGCCGTTCTGTTCTGGCCTATATCTGCAACTAAATTCACACCGAATTCCCATCTGTTGCAGATACCCGTTGAATTGACCGAAAAAGTACTCTTTTCCGCCATCCGACCGCATGCACTGGATCTTTCTTCCTGTTTCCCTTTCGACGAAACTCTTGAGGTCCCGGAAACAGTCGAAGACTTCACTCTTCTTCTCAATGAGGTAGATCCACGTGTGCCACGTATAGTTGTCGATGAAGGAGACGAAATATCGACTCCCGCCAAGACTAACGTTTTGTGTTGGCCCCCATACATCAGAATGTATCAAATTGAGCTTGTTCCGGCTCTGGTTACGCTCGTTAGGGAAAGGAAGTCGATGTTGCTTCCCTAGTTGGCATGCTTCACAAATTTGTGCCTTCGGGCCATTAAATTTTGGCAATCCGAACACCACTTATTTCGATTGCAGGTCCTAAAGCGTTGATAGTTGACGTGGCCTATCCGCTTGTGCCATAAGTGGATATCCGACTCGACTTTTTGTCCTTTCACGAACATTGCGGTGCCAACGTCACTAGAGTCGAGGATAAACATCCTCCCGTCTCTATGCCCTTGCACAATAACTCGGCCTTCTTCCTCGATGAAGCACCCGAGATGCGTAAACCAAACCTGCATCCCCTGGTCGACGATCTGTCCGACCGACACCAGATTCTTCGTGATTGTCGGGACGTGTAACACGTTCATAAGTTTTCCTGTTTGCCCGACATGGCTTAGGGGAACTTCACCGACATTCTCGATCGGATGCAGAGTGTTGTCTCCCGTTGCGACTACTCCCGGTTGCATCGATTTCTCAAGGTATGAGAACCACTCCTTATGGCTCGTCATGTGGTTTGATGCACCGGAGTCAACATACCACACCTCATCCGATTTTGGGGTGGTCTTCTTTATTGAGTTCGCTTCATGTCTCGTCACGAAGACTAACCCTTTTAGCTTTTCCGGAAGCTTCGGCGTAGTGCGATCGCTGCCGATTACCCTTGTCGGTTTGTTCGAAACCTGATCTGGATCTGGTCCTCTCCGAATCGGTGCGCTTCTTCCAGCACTCGCTCTCCTTGTGGCCTTTCTTGCCACAGTACCAACATTCTGTAGCGGATTTCCCTTGTCGGTTCTCATCATCTCGACTCCCCCCTGTTTCCGGAGGGTCTGGAATTGCTGTCGGCATCACTTCAGTGCCTCCTTCCTTGGTCCCGTCGGCCACTTCCATTGCGCACCGACTCGTCTCGCCCGCCACGACCACGGGGCCTATCTCCCTCCCTGTACAATATCTTGTTGTCGGCATGTATGCTCATCGACGCACCCACGTGGTTCTCCTCTATAAGGAGCATCGACTGTAGGTCGAAAAATGACGGCGTATTCTCCCGTGTACACATAGAAATTCGGAACGCTCCGAACTTCGACGCCAGTCCCCCGAGACAGATCTACACCATCTCGCCTTCCTCGACGTTCACATCCCCCTGTTCCCAAGCCGGGAAGTCTTTGTGTGTTGAATCGGGTGTTATATCATTTGCTCCGTCGACATAGCTCCAATATCCATGCCTGAGCAGGTACTGGTGCATCTTGTATGACCAAGACGCGTAGTTGTTTCTGTCAAGCTTCTCGGTAGGAAGCGAGCTAGCCATGCCTCTATCCATTTTGTTTTTCCCGTTCTTTACAAAGGTTAGGTTTTCTTCTTTGAGCTAAGGTCGGCTGCAGAGGTTCTCAACCCTCGCGCTCTAATACCATGTAAAAAGAATAGCGTGCGGAAGCAATAGAAAACCAAACACAGAAAAATGCAGGTTTAATGGAGAGCTTGGATACACATAGTATGCGGGAGAGACAGACAGAGAGAATACACGAAAAATTCAATTAAAAAATAATACTCAATCTGCACATAGGATGTGCTCAGTGAGCACTTTTATACAAGTCCATACGGACTGATAGAAGTCTTGACACGTACTTCAATGCTCATAAATGAGCTCTACACTAACTCCCAAAATATATTCCTATGCGGAATATCTTTCCAACGGCCTCGCGATTTCCGCACCACTACGGCTTCTCGTTGCGCACCGGTTTACGCACCCGGTCCGGCCTAACCGATCGATCCCAACCGATCCGGTTCTCGGCTTGCACAGCCGATCCGGCCAATGTTGAGCTTGTATCTCAACAAAAGGATCTAGGCGTCCCTATAAAGGATCCGATTCTCCTATATTGCGACAATATGAGCAATATCTACCTGGCTCAGAACCTCGTGTTCCACGCGTGAACTAAGCATATCGAAGTACACTACCACTTCATCCAAGAGCACGTTCAAGCTGGAGATGTCGATTTACAACATATCAACACGACTCTTCAGGTGCCCGACATCTTCACAAAAGCCCTGGATATCGACAAACTACGACAGTTCGCGATGAACCTTGGTCTCTCGATCACCGAACAACCGCGGTTGAGGGGGAGCACCGAAAAATAGCAGTAGCTACCGATGTCGAACATCAGCTGATTAGTTTATCTAAGTTGCCTAGAGCAGTTGAAGTACGATGATAATCAAGCCGAACAAGGAGCATGGAGCACCTTAACAATCAAAGTTGTGCCCACTGACCTTCTGAAAGCCCGAAGATTTTTGAAGATCAAACCAAATCAACTTTTCGGCATCAGGAAGTTGTGTTCGAAGGGGCGTGTTGAGAATCGAACTCAACTTCCCAAATGAAATGGTTTCACACTAGCCAGAGGACATACTAGGCTAGTTTTGTAAATAGTAGAAAGGACAATTGCCCTAGACTAGTTGGTATTTAAACCAACCCTTTGTAACTTAGTTACTGTTGGATGTAATCATATTTTTGTTCTAAGATCTCTCTCTCCCTCTCTCTATTTGCCTTACATGCACTCTCACACACAACGCCACCTACGTCTTTCATTCTTAACACCATATAAGAGGTGTTAGTTGAATTTTAGAAGGTAAGGTTCAACAATAAGAAGGGACTTTTTAGGTTTAATTTAGGTGTCAAGGAGGACTCAAGAGTTTCTCAAGGTTGGTTCTTTTACTAAGCTTCATCTTTGTTATTGTGTGCAACTTCATTTGAGGTATGTGTACATTCTCTGACCCTTCAAAATGTTCAAAACATAGATGCTTCCACTATCTACAATGTTAGTGGACTCAAGAAGAAGTTGGCAAATGGCTATAGCTTATAAACAAGTTCATCCTACAAATTTGTGGAGTTTGAAGAGATAATGACCACATGAACAAGATAAATATTGGATAATAACACACCATTTAGTCATTTGCAAGTGTCGAATTCAATAGAAAAGATAGGTTATTGGAGTATTTAACATTTAAAGCAAAATGTGCTATTTTCTTAGCATTCAAAACTTGAAGGAAACTCCCATAAAGAGGGAGAAAAGTAAATTTTAGGGAAAAGTACCAAAATACCCCTGGAAGTTCGTCTATTTACCAAAATGCCCCTGGAAGTTCGCCTATTTACCAAAATGCCCCTGGAAGTTCCAAATTTACCAAACTACCCCTATGTCCAAAAAATTACACTTTATAAAGTAATTACACACTCAAATCTACAAGCTCTATTTACCAAAGATGGAAGAAATTGACCCGAACTAGCTCTATTTACCAAATATTTGAGTGTATAATTACTTTATAAAGTGTAATTTTTGGACATAGGGGCATTCTGGTAAATAGACGAACTTCCAAGGCTATCTTGGTACTTTTCCCTAAATTTTAATAATTAATTTATTCCTTAACAAAAATTTGGGGATGAAAACTTTTAGAAACGGAGAGGCTTTTACATTGATCAAAACGCCTACAAGGACAACCATTACCATAGATCGAGGTATTAGCATAAGTAACAAACATGTGCATATACATAGGTGCACATGGTGGGGAAAGGGGTAGGACGAGTCATGACTCTTCCTAAGGGAAAATTTCTCTTACTTAGTAGGCAAGTGCATTATACCTTGTATATATTCACATTTGTTTTTTTGTTTTAGATAATACAATGTTAACTAACCAATTGCTCCTTAAACAAATGGCTATAGAAATTCTCTTTCCATTTAAATGTACTTTTAGTGTGAGACCATAACTGCCCTAGGTTCAATTTATAATATGACTACCCAACCTGCCATTAGCTACAAAGTCATTGGTATGTATGAATAAGTATATTTTTAGCCACATAATCATTTCCAAGTATTAATAATATGTTAGCCACATATAAAGCAAGGAGCACAAGGTTAAATGCATATCTCATCAATAAATCTCAAGCCTAGGTTTAATAAATTATAATCTAACTATTAATGAAATACATAAACTTACCATTACCAAACAAACACATCTAGCTAACGTGTCAAAGCTTTATTGAGTTTATTTACATGACTATTGCAAGCATCAACAATAAAAACACCAAGTTATCAAAGAAACACTTGAAACAGAGCTATGTGAAATCCACATGCAAGTTTTTTACTACAAGCTATGTAGGTTTGATTCTTAAGGATCAAATGTAGCTCCACATGTGGCTGATCACGTGTGCGCCAAGTATGAAGCATGACCAAACCACATAAAGACAATAATTGGTTTAGGCGAGTGTTTGATTTCTCCCTCAAAAGAGTATTAATCATTGAAAAGCAAGCCGGTTGTTTGGTTGTGCACATGTTCAAATTGTACATTTTGGAGGAGTTGTGTATCCTATACATTAGGAAGCAACAAAACATGGATGCCATGATTCTCGCTCGAATGGTGAGTGCCATCCACTCACGTATGTAATTGGGAGACAAGTATCCACTATGGAGCGGAGCCCAAGTTCTGGAAAGCATACATCAACAACACACACTGTATGGAGGAATCCAAAAGAAAGGAAGTGACAAATCATCTCCAAGGTGAAGTGGTTCTAAATAGTGAACGAGGACACATCAAGCAAATGGATGGATATGGCCGCCAATCCAATCTAGGGAGGTGGAAATCTTTTGTTGCTCTCTTTGTGGCAAAAGTGTGTGTGTGTGTGTGTGTGGGTCATCGATGGAGGAGATAGTGTCGACAGATTGCGAATGAGATTCGACGTGTGTGTGTGTCCAGGTTGGCCAAAAAATCTTTGGCCATTTATCTAAGTACTCTATTATACTTACTACATACATACATACATATAGAGTTACTTAATTATTTATGTAATACCAACGAGGAGAGAGAGAGAGAGAGAGAGAGAGAGAGAGAGAGAGAGAGAGAACACCAACAGAATGACACACAGACACTCACTCCCTGTCTGTCTGTCTGTCTGTCTGTCTGTCTCTGTGTGTGTGTCTCTTCCACTTTCCTCTTGAAAAAAACAAAGAGTGAATGTACAGCGAGCGCACTGACTCTTTCACAAGTCTTAATACTTCGCCATCGCCATCGCCATCGCCATCGCCATCGCCATCGCCATCGATCCCGTTCCATCCCTTCCCTTCCCTTCCCTTCCTTCCCTTCTTCCTTTTGCCCGCACTCTGTCTCTTGCTTCACCGTTCCTGCACCAACGATTCCCCGCCTTACTATGTCTGTCCCAAACCTTCGTTTCTGCCATAGCTCGTTCTGAACGGATTACTGAGAGCTTTTTGTTCTGCAATATCACGCAGAATTCCATGCTTTTCTACATTTATTTCTTCCTTCTACACTCAAGTTGACTATCTGATCATCGTGAAATAGATCCAGGTGCATTTCGGGGCTTCTCTCTCTCATTATCTGATTTTCCATGTTTAGCTAAGTCTTTTCTATCATTCATACTAATATTGAAGATCGAATTCATATTACATGAGATGAAATCTGTGCTACTTTCTCTCTTTCTATGCCGATGGAAATAGGATAGAATGCATGAATTTTCGCTTATTTTTCTAAATCGGATCCATCTTCATTAAGATTCCTGTGCCACAATCTAAGTAGCGATCTACTTTTTGCTACAGAATTTCTGTTATCCTGATCATGTTCATTGTGAATTAAGTTAGTCTTTGATGATACGGGAAAACAGGAGGATTGATACGAGAATCAGATGAATGAGATATGGATCGAGGTGCTGATACAATATGAATCAAATATCAAGTTAGATCAATAGATAGATTAACACATGGTTGAAGCAATTGACCCAGTCGGATATGTGACCTTGAATTTCACTAAACATCCATCCTGAATACATTTACATGTCTAGAATAGAGATCTGTATGCAGAGAATTCGTTGTAAATAATCACGGATCTAAATGAATTGGCACAAGGATAAAAATCAACATGGAAAGGGACCACCTTTGAATCTAGGAGCTAGAATCTAGTCCTTACAAATGACTAGATCTCCGTGATGTATCAGACTATATCCAGATTCCTTAATCTTGATCCTTTTGAATGAATGGATTTTTGGTACTGGATTTCAAGATATCATACCTTTAAAGTATGTATACGTAAATTTACCGTGGTTGTAGTTCAAATTATTCATCATATGGCATAGAAATCATAAATGTTGCATTTAGAAAAAAATAAACGGCTCTGATTCAGATTAGTTTTTTTTAGCTTACTGGTATCGAATTAATGAATTAGGCAGTCACAAGATTATGTAGGATTTTTAGCATTACAACCTGATTGAAAAAAGAATCGCATCTAGACTTATCCTTAGGAAGATGTGCAATGATAAACAAAAGCGAGATGTCCTTAGGCAGAATTTCTTTCAACTTTTATATATTTGCTGCTTCTGCCAAGTAGATTTAAGCTTTAGTAATGTTCTTAAGCTTCCAAAGATCTAAGAAAACCATGACAAGATATGTCATTTTAAATGACGAACAAAACTGAATCAGCAGTTTGTTAGTGTCTTACTCACATTGACGGTGGTTTTTACAGTGTCGCATTTGGTTGCCCGCCTTATTTACCTGTTTCTTGCAAAGAATGCTTGATGTGTTTCGACAAAATCCGACAGTTTCCACAGACAAAAATATGGAGATTTACTTTTCTTAGAATTTAATGACACATATCTGCTTTTGTTGAGAGAAGAAAGGTTGTACTATGGGACATTTTAAACTGTAACAAAAGTGTAATAGATTGACTTCTTTTATTTTTTGTCTTAAGATTTGACATACATTTTATATTTTTTTCATCTAGGTTTAACAAAGGGAATCATTGTGGTAGCTTCAAGGCCATTTGAGTCTTAGTGTGCAAATGGCAGTTTCAATGAAAAATGTGGATCCAGCATTCCAAGGGGTTGGTCAGAAAGTGTATCCTATAGATTTAAAAAATGAATTATGTTGTGTAGTTGAAGGTCTGTTATCAAATCTCGAACTATTAATGCTTCCGATTTCAACTTGCTGTATATTTCCTTACATTAATTTGTAGTGGAATGGACATTTGGAGAATTGAAAATTTCCAACCTGTTCATTTGTCCGACTCTGATTATGGAAAGTTCTACACAGGTGATTCATACATTATATTGAAGGTAAACCTCAATAGCTCTGGGTGGCACCTGAGTAAACAAACATGTAATACCATAAGCGAGTTTGTTATTATTCCACTTTATGTCAAGTTCTAAGTCCCTACTAGCTGCACTTCCGAGTTCGAGATAATTGCTTCAAATAATTTGAAACATCTGGGTAAATCCCAATATCAATTCTCATGAACACATGAAAAGAAATCCGATCAGGTATTCTGGATACTAATTATATCAACAATGATGTCATCCTCATCGAAATCCAGTCTAGTTGTCTATATTCATGATGTGAATGCTGGACCATAAATAAACAATTCTACGTTCCTTGTTCTTAATTGATGATCAACCCCAAGTTGTTAGTTTATCCCCACATGTACTCTTAGAGTGGAAATTTTGTGATAGCACCTCAAATGAGGAGTAGCTATTGTGCAACCATGACCATCTGGATTGATGAGATGTCAATGTGGGAAACCGTAGATGAGTAGGGCAGATGTATTTAGGAAAGAGGGAAGTAGGGTAATGGGATTGACTTGTTAGGTTGACTAGAAGAATATTTTCTGTTGGCAGGTTAATATGTACTTAGACTTGGAGTATGTGCCATTAACTTTAAGATAAGTACTATCTAGCTCTAGCTTGTATCTAGGGAGCTAAGTCCTCTTAAATGATAGTTGACAGAAAAGGAATATCCCCACTACTATCAACTGAATTGCAAATTTAATGTGACAATAGACCAAATACAAAATATCAATATCCATTATCGGTGTCAGAAAACTCTGTAGCTGACTAGTCCAGATCCTCGAAGCCCGAAGGTATAAACCCCATGGTAGGACTACCATTGTGAGTGACTCTCATATGTAACAGAAATTTGTATTGACACATGTGCATCTCTGTAGTGTAGCTCTCTATTCCTATTTCTAGTCAATTCTCAATATTTCCAACACATACATCTTTCAATGAATTCAAAGAAACAACAATTTCTTCCATTGCCAAATGGATAAACGGGTCTTTTAACCAAAGTGTTTGATTAATGCGTCAGACAACTGCCTTGAAGAATGGAGCTTACCATTATGATGCTCACTTTTGGCTGGGAAAAGACACCAGTCAGGTATGTTTGAGAAATTGTTATTTTCTTGTATTTTCCACAAAGTTTTCAAGGATTATTATTTGAGCTTCTATATTGCTTGTTTTTTTTTCTCTGTTGAAGTTTCTTATTTGAATGATCTTATATGATATTTTTCAAGGATGAAGCTGGCACAGCAGCAATCAAAACAGTTGAACTTGATGCTGCTTTAGGTGGACGTGCTGTGCAGTATAGAGAAGTACAGGGTCATGAATCCGACAAGTTTCTTTCATATTTTAAGCCTTGCATCATGCCCTTGGAAGGAGGGGCTGCATCTGGTTTCAAAAAGGTAGAAATTGAGAAATTTGAGCCCAGACTTTACATATGCAAAGGAAGGCGAGCTGTGAGAGTTAAACAGGCAAGTTGTCACTAAATATGAATAAATGTGAGATTGACTCATATCATTTTTTCCCAATTTGTCTAAATTAGTCATAAATTTGGATTCAGGTTCCCTATTCTCGTTCGTCCTTGAATCATGATGATGTTTTCATTTTGGAAACGGAATCAAAGATATATCAATTCAATGGTGCAAACTCGAATATTCAGGAACGAGCCAAGGCATTAGAAGTTGTACAATATATAAAAGATACATATCATAATGGAAAATGTGAAATTGGAATAGTTGGTAAGGAAGCTTGTTATGCTTACAAGATTGATGAATTACTTTATTACTTATTGATGATTCAATGGACTTGCATAATTACCCATATTTTATTTTTCAGATGATGGAAAACTTGTTGCTGAAGCTAATACAGGAGAATTTTGGAGCCTCTTTGGAGGCTTTGCACCAATTGGAAGAAGAGCAACGTTTGAAGATGATAATCCTTGTGAGAGTTATGCAGGAAAGCTTTACATGTAAGTTTTACTGTACATGAAGCTATTGAGATTTGTATTGTCTATTCTATCTTGTCTGCCCTCGTTGCCATAATGAAAATCAGACAAGATAGATTATAAAGTATATATATTTTTATTCGTTACTTCCACCTTGCTACATAATGTTCATACTAACAACGAGATACTCACTGGATAGATTACTTGGTGAGTTGTAAAAGGTAGATCTGATTGTTAGCAAAGAAAGAAATAGCAAAAAAAAGATATATTAATATCTCCAAAGGACCATAATAGCCTACGTGATCTGACAAGGATTACTCCTATTTATGTTAGCTCATCAATGCAATTAACAAAAGAGACAGTGAAAGAAAAAGATCTTTCTACTCTAGATTCCGAAAACTAAATGGTCTGACATGTAATCACGAATAGCCGACTATGAGGTTTGGTGCATTAGCTCTCAAACTTAAATTGCTGGCCTCTGAAAATCTTCGTCATGGGTTGATCCAATATGGAGGGGTTGGAGGATGCTGAGGGCGTCTCTCATCCCTTGTAATGACATCTTTGATCTTATGAACATAATACATATCAAGGTGCCGGTCTGAGCTGGTGTTGGCAATGTCCATCATAAAGAGCAATTGGTATAGCTATTGACTCCTTTTGAGTCATTACTGTAATTGGCTGGAATGCTTGCTTGTACATGGGAAGTGTCCTAGTTGTGTTCATGCTTAACAATTCTTTGAAGGTTCTTGGCTAGGTAGACCGGTGAATTTTAACCTCTCCCTCAACAGGCCCTCTCTATGCGTCTTTATCTCTGGAAGGAAAAACTCTTAAACATCTTTTATCATTGTATTCCACTCTCCAGCAAGGTTCAATGAATTCTTTAAAGGTACAATGATGTCTTCATTGGTCACACAAAAGGCCATGACCTCATGGATCTCATCCACAACCTCGCTGTCTCAAAAAGATAAAAGCTATCATCTCCTGTAATGGGAGTTATAGGCCAAGCTATTGTAACCATGTAAACCTAGAATATCCTGTGAAGAAAAAATTGAGGACACGCCTCAATTGTGGCCTTTAATTTGTTTATAGAATGTTTATCATATTTATGACAAAATACAATTATGTCAGTTTTATAAATTTGTAAAAATGGTTTGGTCTCATAGGTCATCTTGGCCTTTAATATATGATAATGTTGCTGTCATTCCTTCTTTCTTTCTGAGTTCATAATAGATTGGGCAATGACACACATAATAGGCAAGCAAGATCAAGGCTTCCAACCTTGCATGGAACAAGAAGAGATCCTACTTGAATTAAATTTGAAGAAAAGGTGTATAGGTTATCCTAGGACAAGAGAATAAAGAGCATGGAAAATAATGAATGAGAGGCATGCAGACAACTAACTTCGACTCAGGCTCAGCATCAATATGTAAAAGCTCTCTGTTACATTCTTAGACAGCTCTCTTTGCCCACCCACCTGACTCATGCCCACGTGAATCCACCTCTTTTGCTATACAAATGGTGGTGAGGAATGAAATCAATTGGTTACAATCTGGAAAGGCACAAGATCATCGTGGATTATTAAGTGAGCACTTTATCAATGGCCCTGACACCTTGGTCCCACTTCTTTCACACATCTTTAATCGAGATATATGTGAAGGTTTCCCTACTTGTGGAACAATATACAATTATTCCGATCATCAAGAGTGGCTCTATTCGAGAGTTCGGATTGAGTGTATGCTGCCGCTCAGAGGAACAGGCAAGAGAATCTATTCACTATATGTATCAGTGTTAGAAAAAGTGTGTGCTCCTAATTGGTTGAATTCAAATAAGGGCACCCGTTTCTTCAGTCTTTCAAATAAGGGCACCTTGCGTAGTGGGCCACAGCCTTGTTTAAAGAGGCAATGGTATCTCCCTCTAATTTCATAAAAGATACTTCAATGAAAAACATAGTGTTCTTCGGATTCCACTCCTTGATGACACAATTGGCAAATTCTCTCTTCTAGAGGTAGTCGTGTATATCTGCTACCTCAATCTGTAACTGATGTGATGAAGTTCGCAGCTGCCCTATCACACTACGCAGCACATAGGATAGATGTATGTCCATATAAGGTGGCCTGATGATGAATCCATCCTCCGACATGTGTAAGAAGTGTGTCTTATAGTGGGCCATCTTTGTACCAAGTGGTATTTTGGGCCTGATCCATGTGATCTTGTTTTCTAAGTTAATAATATCAGTTTGGATCACTCTTATTCTTTTCCACTTTGGCCATATTTAGATGGGGACAGTCCAAGCTATATTGGAACGGGGGTAGTGCATTTATACTCATGCCATGTGACTCGAACCATTGCTGCATTTCAGCATACCAACAATGAATGAATGTCTCCATTTTCAGCTAGTTGTCTTGATGACATAAGTGCCAACCTTGGGTACCTTCATTTAGGGGCTCCCAAAGACGTTGGATAAATGTCACTGATCAGAGCAATGCCTCAGTGAATATAGGTGCTGCTCCCATCTCTGCCTGGATTATATCGTGGGGCACTGATGCTTTGCTCCTTATCGTGTGAGCAATCATTGACACTAAAGGTCTCTCTAAATATTTCCAATGATTTGCCTTGTGAAGACTCTGTCCCCATGTTTCTACTCCAGAGAGAAGAGTTGGTGTGACAAGTGTATCAAATAACCACAACTTAGTTCGTGCTCTTGGAACTGCAAATGTGGACATCGTCTCTCGAGAGCACCAAGGGTGCATATCCACGAGAAAGTCGGGCACAAGCAGCCTCCTATAAGGAGAACCTAGGCCTTCTAAATGTTACTCCTAGGTATGCGTAGGAGCGTGTATATTCCACCTTTTCCTCTCCCAAGAAGAATTCCGGTTCTGATCTTATTACCCATGCTTGAGTGGTGTTAAACACCATCACTTTAGTTTTATCCATGTTGATTGACAAACCTTTGTCCGTACAAAATAGTTTTAAGGCATTTAGATGTCTTTGTAGTCCCTCTAGAGAGTCAGAAATCAGGACAATATCAGCATATAGTAATATTTGTATAGCTATACCTGCTAGGCGTGCTCCCGAATCCCCGAATCTCTCTATGTAATGTGATACTTCATCTATATAGAGACCGAAGAGAGTGGGTGATAGTGGGCATCCTTGCTTCACTCTAATTGTGCTAGCCACCGCCTCTGACAAATCCTTGGAAGACCATACTTTTCCTGACACGGGTTCATAGAGTGCATAGATTCCCCATTGCACATCTGTAGGAACACCAAGGGCTTCTAGCTGCTGCATAAGCCGAGCACGTGGCAGTGTCAACGGCTTTTCGGAAATCCAGAAAACAGCAATAAATCCTCTTATTATGGGCTCTGCTCTCCTCAATAAGGGCCCGGAGGGTGAATATGTGATCCAAAGTTGTGAACCCCTCTGAAAGCCTGCCTGTCCATCTGAATGGCAGCCATTCCGCTCTGCCCATATACTCAATTCTGATTCTAGAATCGAGCCATATAGTTCAGCCAAGTAATGGCCAATCATGATTGTTCTATAGTTGCTTGGCATCATTGGGTCTCCACTCTTGAGGATTGGTACAATGGTATGTTGAGTCTATCTAGTAGGGAAACCTTCACACATGGCTCTATTAAAGATGTGTGCTAGCAATGGGAGCAAGGTGTCATGGGCATAGATAAAGTGCTCACCCACCAATCCATCATGATCTTGGTCCTTCCCAAATTGTAGCCGATCAATGGCATTTCTTACATTTTGTGGAGTAAAAAAGGTTGATTCATGTGGGCGTGAGCCATGTGGGTGGGGAAGAAGAGGTTGCCCCGGGATATGATATAGGACCTTTGCATATCCATGCCACACCTGAGGTGAGGTCACTTGTGTGGTAGGTTGCCTCTCATTAAACATTTTCCATGCTCTTTTACATTCTTGTCCTAGAAACAAGCGATACAAATGATCTTCAAATTTAGCCAAATACAATCTATTATTCTTCCTTACGAGGCGTTGGAAGGTTGCTCTCGTTTGTTTGTGTATAAATGCCCGAGTTACATCGCGCTGCAAGCATCTCCTTGTATCACGACATTCCTCATCATAACAACTATTTTGTATTACTCTACCAAGTTTGGGGGGATTGGCCATTGTGTGAGGAAAGGCATTTGTGGCTGCTTTATGCAATGATTTTGACAATCCTTGGGTAAGTTCTTCAAGGGGTGCGAAAGGATCCAAATCGAGCATGCCATTGTATACACCACAACTATACACATCAATTGTCTCACGAGTAAATAGATACTTAGCCAGCCCACTCTCATTAGCATATACATCCTTTGTGCATCCATCCTTTACCTCAAAGTGTAGATATGCATGATCTGCTGCTAAGCCAATAGGTCTACTCGATATAGTGAACTCTTTTCAGATATAAGAGATAGAGATCCCATTAGATAATCGACTATGCTTGCACCTCCTTTTGGGTTCCAACATGTCAAAGCATTTGATCCAAGCCATTATATATCACAAATCCATGCGCACTTCCCAAGGCTAGAAAGTGTTTTCCATATTCAGTTATAGCACTCATATCTTGAACTTGTCGATTTAGGCCAACCTCTTCTGCCATAACTTCTCCATAAACAGCCTCGTTGGTGTTAAACGTAGTTGTTTGTTCATCCTTGGTTCGTGCATTAAAATCTCCTAATAGTATTATGTCCCCCATAGTAGCAAATCTTATGATATCATCATATAATGATGGATATGGTGATTCACCTAAAGGTGCAAACCGTGAGTAGGCAGGTGGAAAGTAGCAAATTGCAATATATAGCTCCCTAAGATCCCCTCTTTTGATTCATATCCACATGTAATGTGCATCTTAGTTCCTTATGCACAACACACACTCTATCATGAAACTCTTGTTTGTATAACACAACCACTCCTCCCGAACCTCTAGCGTGTCCCAAGTTCCCAGTATCTGAGGTTGGGGATGACATATTGACTCCCATCTATATCCTTGTACATCAGGGAGTTTGCTAGCCTTGCATTGGCGGGTCTCTGTTTACGTAGCAATATTTGTGTTTTTGAAGGTATCTTCAAAATATTCGACATTTGTCGATAGAGAGCTGTTGCAATTCCATATAGTCATGCGTAGGTTCTCATAGGCCATATATTGTCATGCGGTTCTCTTCTCTGTAATAATGACCATACCATCTCTTTATACAACCCATTTTCCTTCTTGTCGTGCATCAAGTACTTGTGTCATATTTTCTTTGCGGTGTGCCACTTGAGCTGGAGTGAGTAATCATCTAAGTATATTCTATCCATTCAGACTCCATGGTATCTTAGGACAGTAGGTACAAGGTATGAAATACAGAGGGCAGAGAAAATAATATAGATTCCAGGAATTCCTATGTGGCAGAAAACACAGAGGATCAGACTTGGCAGAAAATGCAGAGAATCAGATTTGCAGAAAACGCAAAGGATCAGACATTGCAAAAAACCTAGAGGATCAAATATTGCAGAAAACGTAGACAGAAAATGATAATGAGAAAAGCATAAGGTGCCCCATGATATATAATTTGGGATGAGATGGGAGCAGCCCCAATAGTGATCTAGCCACTTTTCCAATCAGTGACAAGAGATTTGGAAGCTCCCAAAGCAAACATATTAACAGGTAGAACTTGAGGGCCCTTCTTTTCGATAGGAAAGCTTTTCTCATGTCGATAGCCATGAAGCGGATAATAAGGGCTTTAGCTCTAGACTCATCTCTTCCCACACTCCACATTGAAGCAAATGGATTCTTGGCATCTTCTTGTGGCTTCCTTTTTCAGCCCAACCAACCACTTGTACATGCAACACATTAGCGTTCCTCTTGGCCTCTTCTTCTAATGTAATGCTCATCATTTCCATCCTATCCACTGATGTTCCTTTTTGTTTTTCACTACCTCTATCCAAGGAACATTTCCTTTAATTTCTTTTTGGGCATGCTTAGCTTGAGCTTTGGCATTCTTTGGCCATTTTTGCCCATGTTTGCATTTCCGTAGTGACATGGGCTTTAACTGTAGAGATGCATTTTTTTACTGCTTCTTGTCCTTTTTCTAAATTGACTTTTATAGCTACTAACTCAACCTTATTTGAGGATATTTCATCCTTAAGGTATTGATTGCGTCATGTCATCCTTGAGCTCTAAGTTTGATTTCTTGAAATGGCTTGCTATGCCTTTCTGCATCTCTTCTAATAACTCAATCTTGAGAGAGGCATATAACTCTGTTTTCTGTTTCTCTATCTCCTTTTTCATTTCTTCTTTTAATGCTCTTTCTATACATATCCTCTATGAGAAGATTGATCTTTTGCGTAATCAAATGGCGTAATATCATCTTTTCCCTCTTCGACATCAAATGGAGCCTGCATTTTGGGTGCCTCGTGTGCCTTTCTAACGCTATTCGGGGTGCTTCCATCCCATCCTTTTTGTCTATGGTATCTTCTTGGGGTCTTCCATGGATCTGGACCCTCTTTATTGGTGTTGAGATCTATATGTCATCATAGCGACAAGTAAAACATGCTCCAAGAGATTGTACTCATGTCATCATAGCAACAGGTTGGTACATGCAAAAGATAATTGTTGATATGCTGAAATGCAAGTGTTTCCAATCATATGGCATAAATACAAACACACTATCCTGGTTCTGTTGTGGCTTGGATTGTCCACACTTGGACATGAGAAAAGTGGAAAATAATAGAGTGATCTGAATTGATAGTTGCTAAATTGAATAATGAAAGCATGTGGATCAATCCCAAAATGCCACTTGACAGGAAGATGGCCCATAATAAGGCCCTCTTTTTTACTCGTCATAGAGAGATTTAACATTAGGCCCTCTTGGATGCACATCTATCACAAGTACTTTGTAATATGACAGAGAAACTCAGGACCTCTTGACATCAGGAAGAGATTGAGATAGGCAGATATGCATGCAAAACTATGGAAGAATGGATTTGCCAATTATATTATTGGGATGTGCAATTAAAGGAACATTAATTTTGCCATTGTATTGCTTTTCACGAAATAAGAGGGAGATTTATTGTATCTTCAAATAAGGTTTTGGTCCACCCCGCAAGATAATGGAATATGAAATTCACTGATTCTTGGGATTGTTCTTAGTAGAAATCAGGAGACATAGGCACAAGTTTCCGAAGTAAAAGAATATTGCCACGAAATGTCATTAGCAAAGATCCACCACAGCCGTCTTTAGCACTGTTAGAGCTTAATCCTAATGTAACCGAATGATAAGGAAATATAAGATAAGAAAATAGAGGAGAGAGAAAGAAGGGTGTCGATCCACCCGACCACCCTTGAGCGAAGGGATCGAGACGGATTGGAGCCTCGATGGCGTCCCATACCACCGTTGTGGCATCGAGTTGTACCTGGTACTGGTGCGCTCGCTACAAGAGTCTCTTCACCACACGATCAAAGTCTCGACGTAGTAAAATAATGTGTCAATGAGGGTAGCTAGCCCTCATATTTATAGCCAGACCAAAGGCCCTTAGGCAAGTTGACACTTGGCCCTTATGGGTTGTCCCAATTTCTAGGATTAAAAGTAATCCCCCCTTCTTTACACTCTCGTTTAACCCTCACACTTTATCCACATGTATAGAATACTATGGTACAACTTACAACGTGATATTATATGGTCATGCCCGTAATAAGCACTGTCACCCCCTCCTCATGCTACAAGTTAATCAAGGGCTATAGAAGCAATCTCTCAACCACAAGATTTGAAAGGGGTTTACATTAGATTGGAAAATAGCAAATTTTCATGCACATAGGCCACATTCATTTGGACCATAGCCCTACCACCCTTGTTATTGACAAGTCAAACCCATTATCACTTGATATTGAAGGTGCTTTCCTCACTTTGGAGACCTCTCTATCTTGGATTGGCACATGTTGGAGATCATAAGGGCATCACTTGACTAAGTTCACATGTTCAATGCTTTATTAACAAGAATATATGGTACCTTGGTCCTGCTAATGTAATTCTATTAATTTTGGTTTGTTGTTCTCAAAGATTAGACAGCATTTAAAAATGTAATCTGTTCAGTTTTATAGGCCATGTGGTCTCTTAAAGAAGTCAATTTATCATTCTTTCTCATGATCTCCTCACTCGCTCACCAGAACACACACAATTTGTAAACCTTGACTGCTGTTCACTTATAGAAGTATTTATATGTTTGAAATAGTCTGGAAGATGGACAGCTGAATCCGATAATTGAATCACCCCTAACAAAGGGAATGCTCGAATCAAACAAATGCTATGTGCTTGATTGTGGAGCGGAAATTTTCATTTGGATGGGCCGCATTACTTCCCTGGAAGAGAGAAAGGCAGCCAGTATACTTGCAGAGGTAAGAACAAAATCAATTTGTTCCTTTGTGGAGCTTAGTTTTATCTTTCTTTATTCAATTGTTCCTTTGTGGAGCCTAGTTTTATTTTTCTCTATTCATGTGGTTATTCGGTCTCCTCAGGAATTTCTGTCATCTCAGAAAAGACCAAAGCAGACACTTCTAACCAAGATCATGCAAGGTTTTGAGACATTGATATTCCGTTCCAATTTTGATGCTTGGCCTCTGGGAGGTGGGGCCACCACGTCTGAAGAGGGCAGAGGCAAAGTTGCAGGTGCATATCAACTTACAAATTATATGCTTGTAGTTCTCCCCGAGTCTTCCATCTGAACCTGAAAGTAGTGTCATGGTGCAATGTCTTGTTCATGAATGCTGTAGATAGAAACTAAGATAAAATAAGGATAGTTTGGCTATGAATTTGAACCTAGGTTTTCATAAAGTGCAGTATTTCTTTTTGTGAGATATTATTGGTTTGTCCATTGACAATTTGTTGATGTTAGTTTTCTGTATATTGTTTTTCAACTAGCTTTTTATAGGTTTTATTAGCTTTTCGAGAGTGATAACCTGGTGAAAATAGTCTCACTATTATTGCATTTTGTAATTTGTTTTATAATTGATTCTTTATCACGTTTTTGGCAATATGTATTGTGTTAATATGGTCACAAGTCCAAATTTTTTATTTAATGCTATATGTCCTGTTAATTGTTTTACTGTATTGCAGCTATGCTGAAACAGCAAGGAGTCAATGTAAAAGGGCTTTTGAAAGGCACTCCCACCAAGGAAGAAATACCACCTCTTTTTGATAAAAATGGGAAACTTGAGGTAATATATCCCTTTATAGGTTTTGTAGCACGATTTCATTTAATTAGGGTTAGTGTTATTTGGCTGATCTCTTGATCTTCCAGGTTTGGAGAATCAATGGTTCCACTAAAATTTCCATTGCCACAGCAGATGTTGGCAAATTCTATGTTGGGGATTGCTATTTGATACTTTACACTTATCTTGGTGACCGAAAAGATGAATACTTTCTTTGCCATTGGATCGGAAAACAAAGCACAAAAGTGGGTGCATCTATTCATTTCCATCATTCATAAACTTGAACTGTTCATCATTGCATCATGGAAATACTATAAATACTATTTGTCTATGAAAAGTGCTAATAATGGATTAGGTCCCTAGAAAAGAACACTTTATGTGCAGTTGGGTTGGAGAACAACCCATAGGGTTGATACATCTGTGATTGCCTTCATGAATAAACTGCAGATTATAAAGTATATGTGTACCCTTTTATAAAAACCAACAGAGAAATGTCTAGTAAGAGAAGTTAAATTTGCATAGAAAAGCAATGAACTGGACAATTCTATTAATCAGTGTCCTGCTATGGTTAATACGACATTAATAGAAAATTCACTGCCACCTCCATCTGATAAAACAAATTGCAGTCTAATCCTCCAAAAAATTAAAAGAACACACCATTAATAATTTTGGGACTTTTGGTACTATATTATTCCTAGTAACCCGTTGGTCATAACTATGCAGGAGGACCAGGCTCTAGCTTCTCACCTTGCAACACAAATGGCCGTTAGTAATAAAGGACGGCCTGTGCAGGTGAGTTTTTATAGCTATATAGGTACTTCTCTATAAGTCTTCATGGCTGGCTAAATATTATTGATTCCCTTTTGTTTTAGGTACGTATTTTTGAAGGAAAAGAACCTGCTGAGTTTCTGGGATTATTCGAGAACTTCTTCCTTTTGAAGGTTAAGTATAATCTAGATATCGCTTGTGATTTTCTTATTCCGTGATAGTAGCTAAATCAGATGGTTTTTGCAGGGGGGCTTGAGTTCAGGATACCAAGGAAAGGTGACTGATCAGGGTTTAGTATACGATACTTATAAAGATGATGGGGTGGCATTATTTCGAGTTGAAGGAACAGATCGTCATAATAGGAAAGCAATTCAAGTTGATCTGGTCAGTATTTCTGTTTCATACAGAACATCTCTAAAATTTGATGAGCATGTTGTTTGGAGAGAATAATGCTTTTTTGTATGGCTACATAAAAAATTGTTAAAAGACAAATGTGCTGTTTTTAATACGTCGATTAGTTTGACATTGAATGAAATTACAAGCACGTAAAGAAGGATGAAAATTCAGAATTTAAGCTGATAAATTTTAAGCCTCTCCATCAGCCAGCCACTCCGCAATTCTATAGCCAGGCATAGTGTTAAGAATTAGGTAATTAACTAGGGTTAATTAGTGACTAATTATGTGAGTAGTTGATAAACGGAAGATTAGGTGATATGTGTGTGAGAGGAAGAGAGAGAGGAAGTTACACTTATGAACAATAACATAAATGGGGGATGATTAACAAGAGTGTATATTAAAAAGCATCATCAAATACAAAAATACTCACAATGAGGTAAATATACATCTCATGTGCAAAGGTGCACATGTGTGAGTAGAATATAGTTACAAAGGTGTAACTCCTATATTAAATGATCATGGGAGTGGAGGATCTACAATGTATCCACTCAAGTACAAAATCCTATTTAAGGCTTTAAGGTCAACACACTAACTAGATTCTATCTAGGTAACTACTAAGTTACGTGTGTTGACTAACTAACTAAATCTAGTTGAGCTTGATATCTCAACACAGTCTATAAATGTTGTGTGGCTCTTCTTTTATTTTAAATGTATGTGAAACTCCTTTTTAAATGTATGTGAAGGTTCAAAATACTTAGATAAATTTCAAGCCTCTCCATCAGCCAGCCACTCTGGAACCCAATTCTATAGCCAGGCATAGTCTTTAAATGTTGTGTGGCTCTTCTTTTATTTCTAAATGCATGTGAAACTCCTTTTTAAATGTACAAAATTTCAGTTCTCTTGTGTTTATGATGCCATTAAGGCGTCTGTAGTTTTTTATGGGTAAAGGAGTCCTTATCCATTGGAAATTTACTGAGCTCTGTAAATTAGAGATACCATACAGGTAGTTACTTAAGGTGAAGATGCATCACATATATGCTCAATCTCTAAATAAGGACAGTATTGCTAGTTTGAGAAAATCAACAAATACTTCTAGTTTTCGTTTAATTATTCTATACCATATTCTCAAACACAACTGTGTCGTAGAATTCATTGTTTATTTAATTTATATATTGGGCACCTTTGTCTTCCTCATACAAATTCATACACAATAATGCCCAAGTCCAGAATCAATGAGTTTATAATATTTCATTTAATATAAAAAATTTAGGACCTTGTATTTGGGTCTACCATAACTTTTTTATTCATAAATTCAAACTCTTAATTTCTTCTGTGAGAATTGAAATGACAGTGGTGCTGTACTGCTCTCCATTCTGGATCGACCTATGCTAGAGATCTTTTGAAGACAAAAGCCACAATATATCTGACTTGAGTCTCTTTTGGCTTATTTGCTTTTATGTTTACTTAGTAACATTTATTTTATTTTGATTTGTTGTTCTCAAAGATGAGACAACACTTAAAAGGTATAATCTCTTGTTTGGTCTTATAGGCCATTTTGGCCTCTTAAAAGACGTTAATGCATCTTTCTTTCTTTCTACAACTAACCTAGCAGAATATGGTTCTCTGTATTTATCCTGATACTAGCTACTAAAGTTGTTTCATCTTTTGATGTCCTGGAAGCATGGAAAGATCTTGATGCTTCTTTAAGGCCATCACAATAGAATATTTTTCCTTCTGATCACATTATTAGCCATTAAAAGTTACAACCATCACCTAATGTCTTTCTGGAATTATATAACATTTATAAGATATTGTTGCAACGGTAGGATTGAATGATGGTTTTGGTTTGTGCTCAATATTTCCCCACAGTATGGGTGTAGGCAGAGCACTTTACCTCTGTTACTTACATCTGAATTGGCCTATGCCAGGATGCGGAAAACTTGAACTCATCTTACTGCTACATCTTGCAAAATAATGCTGCAATTTTCATATGGAATGGGAATTCGAGTATTTCTGAAGAGCAACAAGTAGCAGTGAAAATGGCCGAGTTTCTGAAGGTATACCACATAATGGCCGTTTTTATCAAGATTAGTGAAGCTGAATGAGAGCAAAATGTATGCTTACTGTCTGCTGTTTTCTTTTTCCCATATAATGCAGCCCGGTACTACAGCTAAGATACTGAAGGAGGATTCTGAACCAGCCACATTCTGGAACCTGCTTGGTGGAAAAAAGACACATCCAAACTATAGGGAACCCAAGGAAGCTGGCAAAGATCCTCATTTGTTTACTTGCTCCCTACTTAAGGGTATGTTTGTGATTAATATGAGCAACATGAGTCATTTTCCTTCATACCAAAATTTAAGTGATTTGCTAAATTCCTGTGTCTTGCACCATGGTCAAATTTACAACATACTGGAGTACAGGGAAACTGGAGGTTAGTGCACGGCAGCTGTGATAATATTATTTGTTAATTATTGATCAATAAAATGAGATATAACGTCATACAATGAAATGTTCTAGGTTGTGGAAGTATACACTTTTGATCAAGACGATCTATTAAGTGAGGATGTGATGATCCTTGATACATATACAGAAATTTTTGTATGGGTTGGTCAAAATGCAGATGTTGAAGAGAAGAAACAGACATTCGACATTGCTCAGGTGAGTGCATCTCTTGATTTGATGATCTACAGATTTAGTGAAAGGATGTGTATTTTTCTATTTTTCTTACTGCAAAAGCTTATTGCAGAAATATTTGGATCGAGCTGCAAAACTTGATGGTAATCCTGCAGATGTGCCAGTGTATAAAGTCCCGGAGGGAAGTGAGTCCTTCTTTTTCACAAAGCATTTTAATACTTGGGACCCAACCAAAGCAGCAGTAAGTACCGTTACAGTCGGTTATTTTCAAATTCCTTTTACCAGAACATTATCAGATTAAAGGTTTAAAGGTTGATGAGAAATGAGGTCAAATTGTGTTGGTGTGGTTTAATATTTCAGTGCTCTTTTTAGTATAGCTTTCTTTATTTGTCATGGTGGTTTTCACATCCACAGGTACAAGGAGGTTCTTTCCAGAAAAGGATTTCCATTCTGTTGGGGCTACATTCACCAACGGCAGAGGTGAGGCATGGATGTAGATAGTAAAGATGATTAATATGATAATTTTTTCATATATGTGATGTAAACAACAAACGCAGTCTCCTATGAGAAATACAACCATCGAAGGTGTGGAGACTGGATCCCTTGCAAAGTTAACTCCAACACCGAAGAGGCGAAGTGGATCCACACAATGGGCTGCAGCAGTTGCAGCTTTATCATCTTCTATAAACATTTCTGGCATCACAGATGGCCCAAAACCTGTTGTAAAACCCATCAGAGTAAGACTCTCATCCACTGAAAGTCCTGAGAGTTCTTTGAAGAGCGAAGAAGAGAAGCCCAAAGGTAATAAATCCTAGTTTTGTTATATGGTTGAACAGAGCAAAAGAAGATGTCCCAAGTTTCTAGTCGGGTTAATGATCATTTTGGAATGCAGATGCTTTACCGTCCGAAGCTGAAGCTAGCTCTATTGTGGAAAATGATGTTGGAACTGTTGAAGAGAAGCCAAGTGAAGACAAGACATCAGAATTCTTTAGCTATGAAAGACTAAAATGCAGATCTGAGGATCCAGCTCCTGGAGTTGATCCAAGGAAGAGAGAGGTAAAGATACGTTTTAATTACAGCTGGATTATGTATAACTTGTTGAAGTCAGTCTAGAGTCTTAGAGATTTTTGGTTATTTCTTGTTCAGTCCTACCTTTCACCAGATGATTTCAAGAAGGTATTTGGAATGGAATCTGAAAAGTTTTATGAACTGCCAAAGTGGAAACAAGAAATTCAGAAGAGGGCGCTTGATCTATTTTGAGATTCTCTCGTTTTTTCGCGGAATTCGAGACTTTGTATTTATTTGTTCTTGCTATCATTGGCTGAGTATTAGCATCATCTTTTCGAAGTGATATTATTTTGGTGGTTCCCTGTTGGTCATTCATTTAAGTCAATAATGTTTGGCATAGCCATTTACATCCAAGTTTGTGAAATGATATATAAATATTTATTATGACATTGAAGGTTCTATTTGAACATTGTAAATGTAGATCCCTCGGGCATTTTCATCCCCCTCCTTTGTATCAGATGGTATTCTTTGATATCATGTTGTAATTCACCATGTTGCTAAAAATGTGAGTGTATTGTGATGAAACGACGGTCTATTTTCATCCCCCTCTGTATCAGATGGTATTCTTTGATATCATGTTGTAATTCACCATGTTGCTAAAAATGTGAGTGTATTATGATGAAACGACGATCTATTGTCGAATATAAAATGCTAAGGAGAAGGAATTTGTCACCCATAATTGTTGTAGAGAGAAAAGGACAGATCTACTCATTGTTTTAGGTCAAATTGTAAACTTGTAGGGTGGAGTAACTTGGTTTGCCTAAATTGTGTAGACCCCTCGCCGTGCAGTGTTGCATTGCAACAGAATTGAGAAAATGGCGGTGGTTGAAATGATTGTAAATAGAAACAGATAAGCTCAGCCATCCCCTTAACCCTGGTATCATCCTTGTATGTTGCTAAACTGGGGTGATTAGCACATTGCTATATGTTGACCCTTAAGTCTGGTAATGTCCTTGTACTGATGCCATATGGTTGTGCACCATCTCATTCTCCTCGAATTCCCTTTTTGAAGAATGGAATCTCCTTCTCTTCCTTATAAAAAGATCTTCTCTCAAGGATTTGCTTGCATTGGGAGAACGTTTATTCTGAGAATTCTCCTAGGAATCTCAAGAATTGGCTCCTCTGAGAAATGTCGGCTGAGAGCCAGGAAGCGTTATCATGAATGAAGAACGATTGGAATAAACAAAACATTTGTTGGAGAGAAGCACAGCTTACGCTCTCTGTCTCTCTCTTCCTTTCTAAATGATGATGATCCCTAGTTTTGAGTTGTTTCCATTTCGACAGATAATCAGGGTTTCCTCTCTCTCAAAGAAATGGTTCTTTTGGTTTGGGTGTTTGTTTATGGTCTACTGAGTATTTTGATGGAGTGAGTGACATTTAGGAGAGGATGCTGGCGGTGGCTGCCTTGGCCACGGTGGCCCATTGGGAGGTGCCATCCTCTCTACCTCTGTCTCTGCGACCGCTCACCCTGTCTCCCTCGTCTACCCCTCCCTCCCTCCCTCCCTCCCTTAATCATCTCATCCCTTTCTGACTCACTCACACATCCATCCATCCATCCATCTCTGTCCAGCCAATCTCTCTCTCTCTGGACTTGCCATTGCTGCTGCTGCTGCACCCTACCCTACCTGTCTGTCCCTCTGTCCCTCTGTTTCATCTCTTCTTTCCTTTTGTCTTGTTTGTTTTGTTTTCTTTCCTACTACTACTACTACTACTACTACTACTACTACTACTACATGATCCTGTGCGGTTTTGTTTCCTCCTAGTGGCCGCTTCGTTTACTATGGCCCATTTCTCGTCCCATGGCATTGCATTGCATTGTGTGGGGACTTTTGTCTTGCTTAATGGGAGGCTCTTCTAGTTAAGAATATCATACTCATAATTTGGCCTTCTATTTTCTTCTCCAAGATCTTCTCCTCCTCTGTTGCTGTTGTTGGCTTGCAATTATTGGTTCACACCCATAGATGATAGCATCAGGAAATCACAAGATGGAGCGAAAAGCCAAGTTTGATCCTTGGGGATCAGGAGCCCATAAAATTGAGAAATTGAGGGAATCTAAGTTGTATCCTGGCCATGGGCTAGGTAGGACTAGGAGGCCCTGACCCATAGATTGTGATAACAATCTTTTGTAAATTCTGGCTCCTTCTACAAGCTCTTTCAAATAGGGGATGGATGCAACTTCAACTTTGCCGTGCGAAACTCAAAGTCGCACAATTAAAAATCATGAAGTCTTGGCACACCCCATTTCAATAAATCGCACTTGGAAGAACAATACACCCAAAGTCAAGTGGGATATATGGAAAGAATTATACGAATTAGCTATTGATCCCAATGTGGTCGACACGTTCTTAATAAGTTAGGGATGAAGACGAAGTGGGCACATTGTTATTATATGATAATCTTCTATGCCCTTTAAATATATTCATTCATATTGTCAATTTTAGTGTGACATACATCGATTTTGATTTTGGTTTTGCAGTTAATACCCATGGTTCATATATTATGCATACAAATTAGAAGTTGTTAGATATTAATACCCATGGTTCATATATGGTATGCATACAAATTTCAAGTTGTTTAATTTGTGGAGCACACAAAAATCACACAACAAGGCTTTTAGGTATGTATATTAAGAATACTAAAGATGAGGGAACTTATGTCATGAGTTGACTCAATAACGATAATAAGGTAACTTTTTAAGGCAAGAGTCCACTCAAGGAATAAAACATATTTACAAGAAGATGATTGAATGATGAAGCAATAGCTAGCACATAGAAGGCTCATGACTAAAGTTGAATAGGAATAATTTGATGAGAGTGTAAAGCTTCAATTGATATAGACTACCAAAGCAATGGCCTAGATCACTTCATTTAGATGTTTGAGAACAACCCACATGTTGCACATTCATATGTCTTCTTACATGTGTGGCACACTGCAAACAACAACGCATGGCAAGCCGTAAATGCTGGAACTAAGAACAATTTGTCATTATTGATAAATGCAAATTTTGATTTTGCATCTCTCTTCCATTTTAAGGTATGTCCTTTTGGGCGAGACATGTGAGAGGCAACATGATAGGATAATACCTTATTGTAAAGGTTAGCAAATCTTAGAAAACATTGAACATCCGATATTGAAGTAAAAGTCTTATAGTGAAGGATGGTTTGAATTGGATTTTCATCAAATACATAGTGACATATTGTGGATCTTGTGGAGGTGTGACACATTGTAGAAATTCCACACTATCCTATTCAAATTGACATTTCTCAATCTTTGAATTTAAACCATGCTCACGAAGCTTCTTAAGAGCTTGATAGACATGAATTTGGTGCTCCTCCATAGAATATCATCTAGATAGATGATAACAAAGAGATCCAAATCTCTTGAAAAACATCTTTTGCCATGTGTTGAAGCACTACTAGAGAATTTGTATGACCCAATAACATGACAATATATCCAAAATTACTATACCAAGTGCAAAAACTATTCTTCCATTTATTACCTTGGATACAAATGAAATGGTATGTCTGATGAATTTAGAGACCAAGTTCTCCTTTCTGTGAGTGTGAAGTGATTTGAGCTTTGCAGGTGAGAAAGCATAAATGGGCCAAATGGAGAGACTTAACCTGGTTGTAGCTCTATTGAGAAATCATAAGCTTGATGTTTTGTTAGTTGGGTGGCCTTGAACAAATTCTTAACATCTCTTTGGAAATTCCCGAGTTAGCATCAATAAGGTATACTTCAATAGCAAAGATATTTTGATCACCCTCCTTACCTGATCCTACGAAATCTTATCATGATATTTTGGAGATTGGTAGTGGACTTGTGGGACACATACAATGTAGATTCTTTATTATCTTCAGATGACAAGAGGGGATTAAGATCTAA
Organism: Azolla caroliniana; assembly: GCF_043228905.1. Lineage (NCBI taxonomy): Eukaryota > Viridiplantae > Streptophyta > Polypodiopsida > Salviniales > Salviniaceae > Azolla > Azolla caroliniana. The sequence continues at coordinate 9,737,549 of NW_028230452.1, forward strand.
AGTTTACGTCTATTTGTACAAGAATAAGAAATAAAACAAAGAATAGGATAAAAAACTATTTGTACAAGAATAAGAAATAAAACAAAGAATAGGATAAAAAACTTGAGAACAAAAATGGGTTGGAGACACATGAATATGACAAGGAGTAGAATTTCAAGAAGAAACATGTGAACTAGAGAAACAATATTATTAACATGATAAAAAACAAGACTAGGATCTCGATTTGAAGAGACATGAACAAGAATTGGAGATATAGAACTAGGCATTAGGAAACATCGAGAAGACAAATCAATCTTTGGATCCAACAATACAAGCCAACCCCAAGATGACTAGTTCATGAGGGCTAGAAACTTGGCTAAAAGATATTATGCAATGAGTCACTTTAATTCATACCTCCAAAAATAGCATACAATCTATCACAATACTTTGAGAAAAGTTCTCATCCATCCACTTCGTCCATTGCTACTAGGTGTTGTAGGGACATAGTCGAAGATTGGGAGGTTTGGGCAAACTTGTGATCCATAACATATGTTTGCTCTAATATCAAGTTGTCCACTTGTAAACCAATCCATCATTGTAGAGTCTAGCTAACTAATTAAGAAAAACATACGAAGTTATAGACAAAGAAAGGAAAGAGGGGTTCCAAACTACTCGAGCCACCCTAGTAATGGGGTGAGATGGACTTGAACCTCCTCGATGCCTCATACCGTTGAGGATTGATGTAAGCTATAACTTGGGTCTTATGAGGATTGCACATGCTTAGCTAACAAGAGTTATAACCGTACTGTCATAGTCTCAACATAAGCCAAGGCTCCCTTAAGAGTATATAGGCAAAAACCCTAGGCCCTAGTATGTTCACACTTGATTGCTTTATTTGAAGTGGTCAAGTGATAACACACTTAATAGTTATCCTACACCGTAGAATTGAATATTACAGTTCATACCCTCGTTCCTTTTAGAATTATCCCCCACGTACTCATAATAAGATTAGGAAAAACTACGGAAAACCTATCTCATGATCAATTATGGTTATGTACGTAACATATTCCCCCACTTTAAAAGATCACACTCTTGCAATGATTATTTGAGGGAAATATGTTTTCATGTGCGTTGCCAACTAAAATATCGATCAATTAGGAAAATAAACCATTTTGGTTGAGAACTTTAAAAGGTTTACAAACTTGTGGGGTTAATTTAGCGCACTTACATGTAGACAAAGTCTTAAGAGTTTAAAATATAAATACCATCTGCCCAAGGTTTAAATACACGAGGTTGCAAATGCTTGTTGGAATAACATGGTCCTCTATGAGCAATCGTAACTTGACTCGTGCAATATGAAACATATGTTTGTGTAAAGAATCGGATATGATTCTTGTGTAGCGGAAGAGATGTGTGTTATACGTGTGTATGTGTGAGAGAAGAGAGGAGAGAAGAGAAACACAAGATAGATAGATGATAGAAAATGAAGTACTCAAGAAGAAGGTGTATATTCAGAAGTCGAATAGCAAATACAAAATGTAGCATTACAAGGAGTCACAACCACCTTATTATGAAGTAGGAGAAGGATCCTTTATATAAGGTCACCCTCTCTCTTCATTAACTGACTACAACAACTACTCTCTCTTGGGGAATGTGAAGACTCATAGTCATGGGGAATATGGAACTCATTAGTTATGTGTCATAAAATATGATTCTATGACACATAGTTAATGTGTAGAGAGTAGTGGTGTGACTCTTGACCTTTGAGTGATCATAGATTCTCAAAGGGTGTGTTCACACATTGCACTATGTTGAGCTTGATTCTCAACATGCCCCCTCAACTCGGGTTGGTTCCTTTCGGTTGATGTCCGCTTCGGCTGGTATCCGGTTTAGACGATGTCCGGTGTCCGCTTCGGCTCGTACCCGGTTCAGACGGTATCTGGTTCTCGCTTGTACTCCCCCTCAAGCTTGGCAAGTCAAGAATTGTCAATCCAAGGTCTGACATGAATTACTGAAGCTTGTCGGATCCTTGGGCTTTGGTGAAGATGTCGGACATTTGAAGATTTGTGTTGATGTGTTGAAGGTCGACATCTCCTGCCTGAATGCACTCTCGAATGAAGTGATAGTGCACTTCGATATGCTTTGTGCATGTTGTTGGGAACGCGACTGTCTTGTGCGGAACAAATCAACACTCTCCTAAGGTGAGGATCATAAGTGGATGTAGGCAAGGTAGATTGATGACATCAGAAACAGAAATAGAGAGACAAGACACACCAAGAACGTAAGAGAGAGAGAGAGACGATTAGGCACAAGATGAACTATATTTCAACAACCCTCAAAACCAGGTTACAAAGTTAGTTTATGTACAGATTGACTTAGGGCAACTTCCCTTCTTACAATTTACATAAATAACCTAAACCTAGTGTGTACAAAAGGAGACAATGTGAATACGTTCTTTAGAGACCTGCATTCAACACTCCCCCATAATGGGTGTATACATCAAAATTATGTAAATCAAAATAAATTTACAATACAGATTGATACAAAGTTTTCGAACAAATTGAAATTTTGTTTGAGTCGGTGAACTACAAAAAACTAAAGGTTGAACTGGTCGAGGTTGGGGAGGCTAAAGCTGAACTTCGAACTGTCGAAGTCGATTGTTTGAAAACATCCTAAGTGTTTGACTTAATCAGACTGATTCTTCATTACACCCATCTAGTGCCGAAGGGATCAGAATCGATCCGCCGAAAGACTATTGGTCATCCCATCTGCGACATTATCGGCTCTAGATATCTTCTCAAGGCTGATTTTCCCTAAAATGACGCAATCCCGAACGAAGTGATATTGAACGTCGATGTGCTTCAAGGCGTTGTGATGAACCGGATTTTCCAACAGAGCAACAACACCCTTACTGTCATTGTAGACAGCTAGAGCTGAGTTAGATTCGACTTGTCGAAATGTGCAAGCTAATCGATCGAGCCATAAAGCCTCTTTCGCCGCATCGGACGTAGATACGTATTCGGCCTTGGTTGTTGATGTGACAGTGCAGTCCTGAAGTTTCGATTTCCACAAGATTGCTCCATTGCCGAACTTAAAGTAGTATCCGGTTGTCGATTTTCGACTGTCCACATAGCCGGCAAAGTCCGAGTTAGTGTAGCCGACTGTTAGGAAATAGGTCCCTCCGGATGGGAAGTGAGAAGAACAGTGTTGATGAGAATCTCGGCCGAGGCCGAAACCGGATGAGGAGTACCCGGCTACGGATGACCCGGTGAGAACCGGATGATGAAGACTCGGCCGGTGAGAACCGGATGAGGAGTACCCGGCAAGCGCTGGATGATGCAGGACCGATGAAGAGTGATCACTAGATGAAGGGACATATTTGTAAATATGTTTCTAAGAGTCCATCGTGGCTATATTTGTAAATAGCCGAAAAGTCATATTAGTATAAATATGACTTAGGGCAAACAGAGAATATATAGTGTTGTTGTCATTCTTGTTGGTGAAAGACTTGAGAGCGTGTAACAGTGTATAGAGAGAGAGAGAGAGAGAGAGAGAGAGAGAGAGAGAGAGGAAGAGGTCACTACTTCTGTTGTAACCGCCACCTGTGGCGAAGATCGTGAGCACGAGGTCGTTGCCTCCGTGAGCTCACTATTGTACATTCTGATATAGTGATAGTTTGTAGTCTGTGGACTGCCATGGTTTTTTTCCCTAGTTTGGGTTTTTCCACGCTAACATCCAGTGTACTCCTCTCTCCATTGTGTCGTGCTTTCATTTCCCGTTTTCTGTGTATGATTCTAAGCTCGGTTGTGGCCGAGCGTTGCGCATAGGGAGCGTGCAGTTCCTGTAAAACTGGTATCAGAGCGAAACGACACAGAAAATGGACGATTCGTTGGGAGGCATGTTCAAGCTCACCGGCTTCAACTATTGGGTGTGGAAGTCGAAGATGAGGGACATGCTCGTGGTTAAAGATCTTTGGTTGCCGGTTTAGTTCGGGGACAAGAGATCGGACAAAATCGACGCCACAATATGGGAGGTGATGCACATGAAGACAACGGCGTAAATACGGTGCTTCATCGACATGAGCCTATACAACAACTTCAATGAAGAGAGCAAGGCTCACGAGCTCTGGGAGAAGATCGACATTATGTTTCAAAACAAAAATGCTGTTAATCAGGTTTCGGTATTCCGGAAGCTAGTAAGACTCCGGTACCAAGATGGCTCCAACATGGCGGAGCACATGAATGCCTTCCAGGGGCTGATCCACCAGGCAACATCATTGGAAGTACCTCTCGCCGATGAGGTACTAGCGCTACTCCTACTCGGTTCCCTCCCGGATAGTTGGGAGACGTTGGTTGTCACTTTGGGCAACGCCGGGTCGGAAGGGAAACGGTTATCCCTAGCAAGAGTGAAGTCGAGCTTGCTAGATGAGGAGGCGCATCAGAAAGATAAGGATACGAGCTCCGACTCCAAAGCGCTCCTTACCGAATCGGAATGCGGAAGACATAGAAACCGTAGTCCCTAGAACCGGGAAAAGTCGGGGACACGGTCAAAGTCAAGGGGGAGGCCTACTTGCTTCTATTGCGGCAAGCCGGGACACTTCTAGAAGAACTGTCGGCATTTTTGAAAAGACAAGGAAACCGACGGTACCGATTCGAAGCGGACACTGGACCGGAATGGTAAAAAGACCGGAGGGGGCCGGACCGGAAGGGAACGACGGCAATCGCGGCAAGTGAAGAAGAGTTGATGCTCATCACCGAGGAGAGTGAGATAAACCTTGCCGGTGACGAGATGACCTGGGTGGTCGACTCCGGAGCGTCGTTCCACCTTACCTCGGACCGGAAATGCTTCTCATCCTACTCAGCTGGTGATCACGGCTGTGTCCGGATGGGGAATGAAGGTACATGCCAAATTGTCGGCATAGGAGACGTGTGGTTGACAACACCAACCGGATGCAAGCTGCTGCTGAAGGATGTCCGACACGTTCCGGAGCTTCGTCTGAACCTAATATCAGTCGGTCCACTAGATGATGAAGGCTACACGGGTAGCATCCGGAACGGTGTTATGAAGTTCAACAAAGGGAGCCTGATTGTGGCCCGGGCCTGGAAGGTAAACACACTCTACATGATGAATGCCCGGTTATGTCCGGAGGAAGTGAACGTGGCATCTGACACTGCCGGTGAGCTGTGGCACAAAAGGCTGTGTCACATGAGTGAGAAGGGGATGAAGAGGCTTGTAGACGACAACCTCATTCCAGAGAAGAACGTGCACTTGGAGAAGTGCACTGACTGTCTGGCTGGTAAGCAAAACCGGACCTCTTTCCGATGAGACGTAATGCACCACTGGAGTTGGTGCATATTGATGTGTGTCAAGTGGACACGAAGTCACATGCAGGATCACAGTACTTCGTAATGTTCATAGATGACCACAACCGGAAGCTGTGGGCCACACCGTTGAAGACGAAGGATCAGGTGCTATCCGTCTTCAAAGAGCTCCACGCGAGAGTGGAAAGAGAAACTGGCTGGAAGCTGAAGGCGGTTCGAGCAGATAACGGAGGTGAATACCGGGGGCAGTTCGAGGAGTACTGTCGCTCGAAGGGAATCCGGCTCGAATTTACCGTGCCAAAGACGCCGGAACTAAACGGGCTGGTCGAGAGGATGAACTAGACCATAATGGAGAGGGTCCGGAGTATGCTAGCGCATGCAAAACTACCCAAGGTGTTTTGGGCTGAGGCGCTGTCGACAGCGACGTATGTGATAAACAGATCACCCTCAATACCCTTGGACGGAGACACGCCACAGAGAGTCTGGACCGGTAAGGAAGTGTCCTACCGGCATCTGAAGGTATTCGGGTGTCTTGCGTATGTGCATGTAGCTAAGGACCGGAGAGGAAAACCAGATCCAAGGACCCGGACATGCATATTCCTCGGTTACGGCGACGATGAGTTCGGCTACCGAGTGTGGGACCTGGTCGACAAGAAGGTATTTCAGAGTCGAGATATTATCTTCATGGAGGACAAGACGCTCGCCGAGTGGGAGTCAGAGAAGAAGATAATGAACTCCGAGTCGACCGGTAAGGATCGATTCTACGATGAGCAGACCCAACCGACAAGAGACCGGTTAGCACTCGAGGAACTAGCCGGTTACGGTGAGGATACCGAACCGGCAGAAGAAGAAGTAGAGGAAGCTAGAACCGGAACCGGCCAAGACCCCGAATCGGATTCAGATGAAGATCAAATGAAGGAGCCGGTTACCGAAGCCCAAAGACGGAGATATCCTCTCAGAGAGAGAAGGCCCCCCCGAAGATTTCCGGACTCAGAGCATGTGCTGCTGACTGATGAGGGAGAGCCAGAAAGCTTCGAAGAAGCGAAGGATGACACCCACAACCGAAAATGGTTAAGTGCCATGCCGGATGAGATGGATTCCCTGCATGAGAACCATTTGTACAAATTGGTGGACTTGCCGAAAGGAAAGCGGGCACTCCGAAACAAGTGGGTGTACAAGTTGAAACCGGGAGATGCCAGCAATCCCCCGAGATACAAAGCCAGGATCGTGGCGAAGGGGTTCCAGTAGAAGAAGGGCGTGGACTTCGACGAGATATTTGCCCCGGTAGTAAAGATGACCTCCATCCGGACGGTGCTGAGTATAGCGGCAAGCATGGACCTCGAGGTAGAGCAACTAGACGTGAAGACAACATTCCTTCACGGTGACCTCGAAGAGGAGATCTACATGCAGCAACTGGAAGGATTCGTGGAGAAAGGGAAGGAGCACTTGGTTTGCCAGTTGAAGAAAAGCCTCTACGGGTTGAAGCAGGCCCCCCGACAATAGTACCGGAAGTTCGACTCCTTCACGACAGATCAAGGGTACCACAAGACGCAAGCCGATCACTGCATGTTTGTGAAGAAGTTCGAAGGAGGCGACTTCCTGATACTCCTTCTGTACGTGGACGACATGTTGATTGTCAGACAGGACCAAGCCAAAATACAGATGCTGAAGAAGGCTCTCAACCGGACCTTCTCAATGAAAGACTTGGGTCCGGCAAGACAGATGCTGGGGATGCATATCATCCGAAACCGGCCAGCGAAGCAACTGTGGGTGTCACAGGAGAAATACGTGACAAAGGTGCTTCAACGGTTCAACATGTCAGATGCGAAACCGGTCGGATCGACACTTCCGGCAAACTACAGGTTATCCGGTAAGCAAAGCCCGAAGACGAAAGCAGAGAAGGCGGATATGATGAAGGTTCCATATGCCTCTGCCGTCGGGAGCTTAATGTACGCAATGGTTTGTACCCGACCGGATATAGGATACGCAGTCGGAGTGGTGAGCCGGTTTATGAGCAATCCCGGCAAGGAGCACTGGAACGTGGTCAAATGGATACTCCGGTACTTAAAGGGCACTTCGAACATGTGTCTCCGATTCGGCTCCGGTAAACCTCAACTTGACGGTTTTAGCGACTTGGACATGTCGACTGATGTGGATACCAGTTGGTCTACATCCGGGTACGTAATGACATATGCAGGGGGAGCTATTTCGTGGCAGTCGAGGCTGCAGAAGACGGTTGTGTTGTCAACCACGGAGGCGGAGTACATGGCGGTTGTGGAAGCTGACAAGGAAATATTATGGATGAAGGACTTCATCGGAGAGCTCGGTATCTGGCAAGATGAATACCGGCTCTATTGCGACAGTCAAAGTGCCATCCACCTTGCTAAGAATGCGGCCTACCATTCCCGGATGAAGCATATCCAGCGTAGGTATCACTAGATCCGGGAAAGAGTAGATGACCAGTAGTTCGCGTTGACGAAGATCCACACGGCCGAGAACGGATCAGATATGCTCACCAAAGTACTGACACCTGACAAGCTAGATGCATGTCAGAAGCGGGTCGGACTAGTAAGACATCCCATGCCGGAGTGAAGGGGGAGTTTGTTAGGAAACAGGTCCCTCCGGATGGGAAGTGAGAAGAACAGTGCTGATGAGAATCTCGGCTGAGGCCGAAACCAGATGAAGAGTACTCGGCTACGGATGACCCGGTGAGAACCAGATGATGAAGACCCAGTGAGAACCAGATGAGGAGTACCCGGCTACGGATGACCCGGTGAGAACTGGATGATGAAGACCCGGCCGGTGAGAACCGGATGAGGAGTACCTGGCAAGCGCCGGATGATGCAGGACCGATGAAGAGTGATCACCAGATGAAGGGACATATTTGTAAATATGTTTTTGAGAGTCCATCGTGGCTATATTTGTAAATAGCCGAAAAGTCATATTAGTATAAATATGACTTAGGGCAAACAGAGAATATATAGTGTTGTTGTCATTCTTGTTGGTGAAAGACTAGAGAGCGTGTAATAGTGTATAGAGAGAGAGAGAGAGAGAGAGAGAGAGAGAGAGAGAGAGAGAGAGAGAGAGAGAGAGAGGAAGAGGTCGCTACCTCTGTTGTAACCGCCGCCTGTGGCGAAGATCGTGAGCACGAGATCGTTGCCTCCGTGAGCTCACTATTGTACATTCTGATAGAGTGATAGTTTGTAGTCTGTGGACTGCCGTGGTTTCTTTCCCTAGTTTGGGTTTTTCCACGCTAACATCCTGTGTACTCCTCTCTCCATTGTATCGTGCTTTCATTTCCCGTTTTCTGTGTATGATTCTAAGCTCGGTTGTGGCCGAGCATTGCACATAGGGAGCGTGCAGTTCCTGTCACCGACTACGCCTGAAGTGTCATTCACACCGAATAGAATGCCAAGGTCTTTTGTGCCCACCAGATATCTGAACACATGCTTTACTGCATTCCAATGCGATTGGCTAGGGTTGTGCATGAATCTGCTGACGACTCCTATGACATCAACAATGTCAGGCCGTGTCGTGACCATCGCATACATCAGGGAGCCGACTGCCGGTGCATACAGTACCGACTTCATAGTTTCCCTCTCCGAACCGGATATCGGGTAGTCTAATTGAGACAACCAAAGACTAATGGGGAGTAGGGTCGAAGTAGATTTTGTTGATTGCATGTTGAAGTGTTTGAGGACACGTTTAATATAGTCGGATTGGGATAGAAACAATTGTCTTCGATTTCGATTTCGACTAGTCTTCATACCGAGAATGTGTCTTGCCGGACCGAGGTCCTTCATGGAAAACTTCAACCGCAGTTGCCGAACGAGTTTGGGAAGCTCTCTGGCTTGCTGACCGGAGATTAGCATGTTGTCCACGTAGATGATGAGGACGATGGGTGCCCTATCTCGAGCAGTTTTCGTGAAGAGACAGTGGTCCTCATCGCTCTTTGAGAAGCCGACCGATTGAAATGAAGTCATCGAACTTCTTATACCACTGTCGCGGTACCACTTCTTATACCACTGTCGGTAGACTAGACGTTCTTGGCCGAGTGCGATGAAGCCTTTCGGTTGTTCCATATTAATTTCCTCCTCTAGATCACCATGGAGGAATGTAGTTTTCGCATCTAACTGAATCATCTCTAAGTCCTCGGCTACCACGAAGCCGAGCATGAGTCTAAGGGTCATCATTTTCACCATTGGTGAAAATATTTCGTCGAAATCGATGCCATATTCCTGTCGAAAACCCTTAGCTACTAGTTTGGCCTTGAATTTTGGGGTGCCCGAATTAGACATCTCTTTAACTCGTAAGACCCACTTGCACGAGAGAGCGCGTCAATTCTTCGGTAATTCGACCAAGTCCCAAGTTTTGATTGCGCGAATGGAGTTCATTTCCAACTCCATGGCCAGATGCCATGTGGCCGAATTGGTAGATGCTGATGCTTCTTGATATGATGTTAGTTCTCTGGCATCCGTAAAGAAGATACCAAGAGAGTATCTCTCTGGGGTATGCGACAATTTCTCGGATCTTTGAGGTATAGCTGGACTAGTCGCATCGGGTGTCGTAGTCAGATGGTCCGAAGCTGAAACATTCGGCTATGCTAAGTTGGATGTTGCCGAGTCGGTAGTAGAGGTTTCGGCTACTCGTGAAGCCAACCTTGTGTTGTGTGTTGGGCCTTTGTGAAGGGTTGGCACATCTGAAGAAATTACCCTTCGAACTTTGATCGGCTTTCGGCCGATTGATGCATGGCAGACTCATTGAACACTATGTCCGAACTTGGACCACATGTTTGTGCTCGGGGTCCTAGAGTCGGTAGTTGATTTCACCATTTGGTCCGTAACCAAGGAAAATGCATTTCCTGGTCCTTTGTGCAAGTTTGAGGCGATCGTCTTTCGGTATGAGGGTGTATGCCTCGCATCCGAAAATCCTCAGTTTGTCATAATTCGGCTTGTTGCCGGTCCATAGTTCCTGAGGCATCCGAAGTCCTAGAGCCTCCTCAATGACATATTGATTATGTGTACTGTCGTAAGTAGTGCCTCTGCCTAGAAGCCATCCGATAGTCCAGAGTGTTGGAGCATGGAAATTATCCTTTCTTGAATTGTCCGATTCATCCGCTCGGCAAGTCCATTCTGCTCTGGACTGTGGGATGCCGTATATTCACGTCGTATGCCGCATTGTCGGTAGAATCTAACAAATTCTTTAGATTTGAACTCTCTTCCATTGTCAGTTCGAAAGCATTTCAATTTTCGGCCGGGCTGATTCTTGACCATAGCGAGCCAATCGGAAAAAATTGAGAACACTCAATCTTTAGTTTTAATTGGGTAAGCCCACACCTTCTGAGTCGAGTCGTCAATAAAGCTAACGAAATACAAGGCACAACCGAGAGACTGATGTGGCATAGGACCATAGATGTCCGAGTGAACCAAATCGAGAGGACTCGATTATCTTGGTGTTGATGTTGGATGTGATGTGGCTATCTGTTTCCCGTACTAGCATTGCTCGTAGAACTGATGATTACAAAAGGAGAGTTTAGGAACGTATTTGGCTCTAGATAAATGCGTGATGCCAACCTTGCTAAGGTGTCCGAGTTGTCCACGCCAAAGTGATGACACGGGAATGTCGACCAAGAACAAGTCACCCTTTTTGAGTGTGACATATAACAGGTACAATGAGTGTACTTTCGGTCCTCGAGCAAGTAGGAGGTTCCCCCTGTGGAGTGTCCACCAACCTAATGAGAAGGTGGCAGGAATGCCGTCTTTGTCTAATTGTTCGAATGAGATCAAAGGTCTTAAGATCTCAGGTACATGTCAGACATTATGTAGTACCAATGTAGAGCCATCCGGAAGGTTGAGCTCTACTGTGCCAATTCCGATAATCACACAATGATGTGAATTTCCGACTCAAATTGAGTCGGAATGTCGGGCTGAATATTTCCGAAATTGGGATCGATGAGGGGTCACGTGATATGAAGTGCCTGAATCCAAGAGCCATGTACTCGATTCCTTTGTCGTAAGAATTTTTTTTTATTTGACTGGGTTTTCAATGGATAGTATGTTCGGGTCGCTCGAAAGTATTTCGGCCGAAGAGCCGACGCAATTGACCTCCTCATGCCGGCCACTCTTCAGATCAGCTCGTTAAACCTTTTGATTTTTTGCCTTGAGTGCATGGCAATCAGCTTTGATGTGTCCGGGTTTCTTGCAATAATTGCAAACTCGATTATCCCGGGATTTGCTCTGACTTCGGCAGTTGTTCAGTTGCCATGAAGAACTTCTTCCTCGGCTGTTCGATCGGTCGGTCAAACCTTGTACTACATACACATTATTGGCCGAATCATTTACAAACGATTTCCTCCGAGCTACTTCAGTCAGAATTGTGCTCGTGACTGAGGAGTATTTAATGGCCGCAATCAATGTGTTGCATGCGGTTGTGACGAAATTTTCCCACGACGGGGGGAGACCACTCATAAGCAGCATTACTCTTAGTTCATCCTCAATAATCGTCCCTTGAGCCCAAATTTGGGAGCTTAGACTTTTGTACTCATTGAGGTGTGCTTAGACCGAATCAGATTCTTTCACCCGAAGGTTATAGAGGTGCCGTATCAAATATATCTTTGTGGTGGCGACCTTCTTTTCGTAAGTGTCTGAAAGTGTCTTCCATAGTTGGAAGGCAGTCGAACATGATTGCACCATAAAGTACATGGACTTCGATAGGTGCATCCGAATAGTGGCTCGGACAATTCTGTCGAGCTTCTCCCATTCAAGCGGCTTGTATCCTTCTGGAGCATTTTCGTTTTCGATGGGGTCGATTTGCCCCTTGACTATTAAATAGTCTTCCATCTGCTCCTTCTAGAAGTTGAAGTTTGATCAGTCGAACTTCCTTAGACTCATCTCTGAAGAGCCGGATGTTGATGCCATCTGTGTCGATTTTTAAGGGGGCTTTGTTCGGGGTTGGCTACGAACGGTGGTTGTGTGCAGCAGATAGGTTCACTCGAATTTGTTCTAGTCGAGTTTGAACACAAGCCGGATTTGATTTGAAATTTGGGAGACTCGATCCGAAGTGACCACGGCTAACTAGCCTAGTTGAGTTGGACCCGAGTATGTCGATTTTTTTTTGAGATTTCCGAACACAGGGTATGTGTCGATTATCCAGGCCGATTTTGCTTTAGGTGACTACGACAATGAGAAGAAAAAATTGAACTAATGTTTCCGAATGTTGTCTAGCCGAATGAAGCACGGAAGGGGGTTGTTCTTGAAGCCTAGACAACTATGAGTGATTACGAAAAGCAAGTGACTAGCGTCAGGTGCCCTATTCGATTGTTTAATCCAATGTAGTTCGGCTGAGGCAGAGCTTGTGAAGCGAAATCTCACTCCGAGCGGTTACAATCACAGGAGTGAAGTGCAACTAATTGGCTCACTTCAATGGTGATTTAGAATAGTGGAGTGTAGATTTTGCCGGTGTTTCTCTTCGTGAAAACGATCTTGTAGAGAGTTGCCAACCGAGATCTTCACGGTGTACAAAAGAAATAGAGAGACAAGACACAACAAGAACGCAAGAGAGAGAGAGAGAGACGAATAGGCGCAAGATGAACTATATTTCAACAACCCTCAAAACTAGGTTACAAAGTCAATTTATGTACTAACTGACTTAGGGAAACTGCCCTTCTCACTATTTACATAAATAGCCTAAACCTAGTGGGTACAAAAGGAGACAATGTGAATACGTTCATTAGAGACTCCCATTCAACACGTGCATGGAACATCAGGTTCTGACCCAAATAAATATTGCTCATGTTGTCGTAGCAGAGGGGAGTCAGATCCTTGATGGGAATGCCCAAATCCTTCAAAATCCTCTTGAGCCATATGGCTTCACATGCAGTTATGGTTGTGCCCTTGTATTCGGGCTTTGTGCTCGAAAATACAACAATAGGCTGCTTCTTACTACTCCAAGATATTGCTCCGCTGCCAAGCAAGAAGACAATTCTGGAGGTCGATCGTCGATCACCTCTGTAGCCGGCCCAGTCAGCATCCGCGTACCCTTTGAGTCAAATTGGTGTCGCCGATTTGTAGAGAATGTCGTAATCCATTGTGCCGCTCACATATCGTAATACTCGCTTAGCGCAATGGAAATGGATATCTCGCGGACTTTGCATGAATTCGCTAAGGATTCCGACTGGATAGCTTAGGTCGGGTTGAGTGATCGTGAGATAGATGAGGCTCCGATCAGTTGAGGATATTGAGTCACCTCGCACTCGTCTGTGCTGGAATCAACATCTAGTTTGAGGTTTTGATCAAGAGGGGTTGCCACAGATTTGCACTCAGCCATCCGGTACTTGTATAACAAGTTGAGGATGTAGTGCCGTTGAGAGATCATAATGCCGGTCGGAATCCAAATTACCTCGATGCTAAGGAAGTAATGGAGCTCCTTCATGTTCGTCATCTCAAATTTGTTGGAGAGGAGGTACTCCACTTTGTTGACTTCGACTAAATGCTCACCTCCAATAACCAGATCATCCACGTATAGGATGGTGACAATCAGGCTTCTAGAGTCGTTTTTTACGTAGAGGGAGTTGCTGGATTTCGACATTCGAAAGCCGATTTGAGGAAGATATTGCGTATCTTCGAATGCCAAGCACACGGTGCTGGCTTAAGGCCATAGAGTGGCTTCTTGAGTTGGCATACGGATTTTAGATGAATGTTGGATTCGAAGCTGGGTGGTTGTACCATGTACACCTCTTCTAATTCGCCTTGAAGAAAGGCGTTCTTTACGTCCATTTGATGGAGGTGCCACCCTTTTGCCGTTGCAAGTGCAATTACGGTCTGCACAGTTGTCATCTTTGCCACCGGGGCAAAGGTCTCTTCATAGTCGATTCCATGTGTTTGTGCCTATCCTTTCACTACATGTTAGGCTTTGTAGCAATTTACGGAGCCGTCGGCATTATACTTAACCTTGTAAATCCATCTGCAACCGATTGCCTTCTTGTGAGGTGAATAAGGGATGAGATCCAATGTCTCGTTTTTGGAGAGTGCTTGCATCTCCTCATTCATCGCTTCAACCCATCTGGGCTCCTTGGCGGCTTCGGAAAATGTTACTAGCTCTCGTACAGTCGCTACCTTCTATTTTGCGGATACTAAGGCTTTCTTCGCTCCATTTGTCCGAATGTCGAGGCCTTCAAACTCACTATCGAGGGAGTGAGTCGACTCGATTTCGATCTGATCTTCGTATTCCGGCATTTTGGCCTTCCCTTTGTCTAGCTTCGGACTCGGCCGAGATATGCTTTGGTTGCTCAGAGGTTCTTGTGGCCCACTAAGCCTTGTCGTAATTGGGCTTTCTTTGAACATGTGTTTGAGTCGATCTCCATCTTCTATCTCTTGTTCGACAGATTTTGGGTTGATTGGAAATGGTTCGGGAGGATTCGGCTCGGGTTCGTACCATGATGCCGATTCATTGAAGACTACATATCGGCTTATAGGAACCTTCCGAGTCGAGGGGTTATAGCACTTGTACCCCGTTTGCTCTAGTGAGTATCCTACGAGGATACATTTCTTTGACTTCCGGTCGAGCTTTTGTCGCTTCTCGTTAGGGATGTGCACGTATGCAATGGAGCCGAATATCCGAACATGTGATAGATGCGGCTTCTTTCCGAAAAACTTCTCGTGCAGGGTAACCTCATGCACGCCGGATGTTGTACACCGGTTCATTAGGTAGATGACTGTGTTGGTGGCTTCTGCCCAGTATGACTTCGGCATGTGCTTTTCGTTAAGCATAACCCATGCTTCTTCGAGGATGTGCCGATTTTTTCGTTCGGCTACTCCGTTTTGTTGTGGCATATGTCGACACGAAAACTTGCACCAAATTCCTTCTTTCCGAGGAAAAACCTAAAATTCATCGGAGAAGTACTCTTTTCCTCCATCCGACTGAAGACATCGTACATGACAATCGGTTGTCTTTTCGACTTCGCTTTTGAATTTCTGGAAGTGTTCGAACACTTCGCTCTTTTGTCACATGGGGTAGATCTAGGTGTGCCTAGAGAAGTCGTCGATGAAGGCCACGTAGTATTGGCATCCGCTGAATGTAGCTATCTGAGCCGGACCCCATACATCTGAATGAATTACGTCGAGTACGCCTTTGCTCACATTCCTCTCCTTCGGGAATGAGTGTTGATGTTGTTTGCCGAATCGGCAAGTTGCACACATGTCTTCAATCTCCTTCTCTTTGAAGGTTGGGAGCCCGATGAAGAATCCTTTCGATTGTATCGCCTTGAGTTTATTGAGATTGATGTGGCCAATCCGCTTGTGCCATAGATCTATGTCGGAATCGGCTTTTGTGCCTTTTGCAAACATGGACGATTTCAACGTGTGTGAGTCGAGAATGAACATTCGGCCCTCTCTTTGTCCGTGAGCGATGAGACGACCTTGTTTCTCGATGAAGCAACCACCTTGATTAAATCAAACTTGCATCCCTTGCTCAACAATTTGGCCGACAGAGACCAAATTCTTCATAATGGTAGGTACATGCAAGACATTCTTAATATAAGTTTCCTTACCTTCTCTTCCGAATGGATCATTGCCGATGTGCCAAATCGGATGAGTAGTGTCGTCTCCAGTTTCGACATAGCCGGGTCGGTTCGGCTCTCAAAGTTCTCGGAACCCTTCTTGATGAGACGTCATATGGTTAGAGGCACTGGAGTCGACGAACCATACGTCTTCTGAACTAGAGGCGCTATTTGAAGTAGAAGCCGACATAGAATTTGCTCTATGTCTCATCATGAACATTCTGCCATGATCGTCATAGTCAGAGTTGGTGGGGTAATTGGTGAGTTGCCGACTAGTGCAAGCCGACTCGTGCATCTTCTTTCAACACCCTTCTTTATGGTGGTCGAGTTTGCCGCAATATCCACATTCGATCGAGTTTTGTCGACTTGGACCGGAATGGAAGCTCCCCCGTCTACCGAAGGTTCCTCGATGGCTTCCGCCTTGTTGCTGAAATTGCGAGTTATTTTTGTAAGTCGAGCCTCGTCCGCGTCATCCTTGGCTGAATTGGCCTCTTGCTCGGCTGCGTCCTCTTCCTCCATTCAAATGTGTGTAGAGCATGTGTCCTGTCATGGACACACCAAGCGCGGACTAAGACAGAGCACGGATGATGAGGCTACGATGGAGCGATGACGGAATGACACAAGAGCATAAAGATAGAGATGAAGATTAAGGAGAGAAGATGGGCGAAATGAGAATACTAGATTGATATGTCCATGACTGGCGTTGTTAACCTTGAATTCCTTCAAGGTGAACTCAACTGTTTATACTAAGTGGCATGCATACCTGTTGCGTGCATGTGATACAATAGAGCATGTAGGCAGTAGGTACGCATGCATGTGCCAAGTGTTAATAATACAAGCGAGAAATTATGCACATGATGCTAGCTAAAACCTACAATGAGGAAGTATATACATGATTATATGCTAGATGTGTGGTTAACACATAATACTCAATTATAACATGGTTATGTCAAGAGTTCGAATCTTGACATTTCCTTCCAAGGCGTTGCTCCTTGTTCGAACATGGTTTTCTTTGACCAACAACATGGATTGAAAATTGAAGAAAGAGGGAGGATTCTCTCATGCTAGTACGACGGTCATCATCGCGCCAACCCGTGGTGCAAGGCCGCCGAGGCATATTTGCACCATCTCATCATCGTCCCCATTGACGCTTATTGAGCTAAGCGAGTCACAAAGCTCCTTGATCTTCAAGGTGTAGCTTGTGACGAACATATCCCTTTGTTGGATGTTGTTCTACTCTTGGTGTAGTTGAAGCTTTCTCGCGGTTGTGTTGGTGGCAAAAATCTTTCGTAGATTCTCCCACGCTTCCTTCAGCGTCTCGGCTTCTCGAATGTAGCCGAGCATGTGATCATGAACACATGTCGCCAAACAATACATTACTCGACTTGCCGCTCGCTCCCATGTTGAGTAGTCGGCGTCCTTCGGGTCGGGTCGATTTTCTTGTGCTCCTTAGATGTAGCTCCAATATCCTTGACCGACAAGGTATTGGTGCATCTTGTCCTCCCAAGATACAAAGTTATTTCGGTTCAAGTTCTCGCTAGGGAGAGTCCTCCCCATTTGAGTATTCATTTTCAATGAGTTTTCTTTCTTCTTTTCCTTCTCTCTTGAACACAAGCTATGTAGTCGCACTACGATAGCGATGAACCGGTTCTTCTCGAACGTCGGCATAGAACACAACACATGCGGAGGAGCTAGATCGAGCTACCAAACCGCTCTGATTCCATGTAAAGAATCGGATATGATTCTTGTATAACGGTGTCGTGAAGATTTTCGGCAATAGTATGAAAATCCCATAAAACGTACGAAATCGAGTATGAATCACATAGTACAATAATTGTGAAGATAACATTTTAAATAGATTTAATATCTAAGTACAAAATCATGGAGGTTTCGAATACACTTTATTACACGAGAAACGGACAACTAAATGTCAAGATATGAGGGTATAAAGTTTGAAAAAGGAAAGGAGAAAATTGTGAGATATCCCACATAGGCACGACAAATACATCTCTCATCATATATAAGGTGGAGCAAAAGATATTATCTTTGTGTTTATGTGTGGAGCATAGAGAGTTCAAGGTAACTTGAACTAAGAGTGGAGGTGGGCTAGCAGGCCGTGGACATAAAGGATAGACGGGAGTCGGGGACTCTTCTCGAAGATGATACCCAAGCAAATGGGCTCGTAGCGGACTGGATCGCGGTGAAGCGGGCGTGCAATAGGCTCGACAAGCGTCGCCAATGGGTTGATGACACCGACTTGACGGGACCGACTACCACAGAGAAAACAAGATCGCCGAAAGTAGCTGAGCCGCCAAGACAAAGTAACGTGGAAGAAAAGAAGATTGATGATGACATCATTGAAGAGCTAGCGAAGGAGTTCGAGAAGGTCACACTAGCCAACATGAATCGTCGGGGCCCTAAGGGAAAAGAACGCGTGTGGTGCGATAGCATGGACCACATGAGAAGGGATTGTGCAAGCCTTCGAGAGGCGATTCGACAAAATATTGTATACATAGAGGACAACATGATCTCCTCAAGCGAGACTAGAAGACCCCTACGGGTGAATTTCGGAAGAGGAGGAATGAAGAAATCTATGGAGGATGTCGATGCGACTCATGTGGATGCGATGCACTATGCTGCGTCGGCCGGAATAAGAGTCGGGAAAGACAAGACTGAAGCTGCTAGAGCGGGAGCAAAGTTTTGGACTTCCGTTCTCGAATATGAGAAGAAGGGAAAAATCACATCGAACGAGGTAGAGCTTGCGGACCGAAGCGTGCAAAGCATAACCGGGTGGTCGGATCCGGTGGACGACAACAACATACTCGCAGAGGTGATGTGCGACAACCACGAGGTGTTTGTCGAAGAAAAGAGAAAGAGAATAGAAGAGCAAGGCCCATCTAAAAGACATGAAACAAGGAACGCGAAAAAGAAGGACGATGCGGAGACGAGTCGACCTTTACAATCGGAGGAACGAGAATCAAGCCGAAAAGGGGAGCCGAGCATACGAGTTGAAGAAACAGTGCGGCCCGTGAAGGTTGGTGTCGAAGACCCCGCTCGGAGGACAAGGACTATACCTACCTATAAGCTAAGGTTGGACATAGAGCAGACGACGGACCTAAAGAAGATTCTCGAAGAACGAGTTCTTGATAGCCACGTAACTTTGTCCTTGAGGGAATTGCTTGGCATTACGAAGAAGGAGTTCCATGACACGATCATCGACCTTGTAAAGAGAAAGAGACAACAATCGGACGAGGAAGAAGAGAAGCCGCAAAAAGCAAAAACGAATGCCATAATGATGGCAAGAGACGAAATCGATGAAGATATGGTGGACAGCCACTACACTCGACCTCATTGGGCACGAGTGACAACGGAGACGCCAGTGAAGATCGGGGAGAAGAAAGAGACCGTGGTAGCCTTGATCGACCACGGCTCGGAGATCAACCTCATGTCAACCGACTTCTACAAAAAAGGAAGATGGCCAATCAATACAAACCACGGATGGAAGATTCGCGCGGCAACAAAGTCTACGGAGGATTTGTACGGAGCTTGTCCCAATGTCAGAGTCACGATCGGGGATGTGGAGATGGAACAACACTTCTTCGTACAAGAATCGGCGTCGCATCCTGTCATCCTAGGGCAACCTTATATCACATCATCTCGGATGGAGACCAAAGTGTTCGATAATGGAGCAGCCTTCGCACGAATAAAGAGTCTTGACAACCAAAGATCGGTCCAATTCCTAACGGTGCGAGCCAATCATGAAAGGAATCAAGATAGTCTCGGAGGCGAATACTTGGATTTTTAGAGCAGACTATTGAAGCATGGGGCACAAATAGTCCGAGCAATCACAAGACCCCACAAGAAAGAAGAGTGCGTGGATTGCAAGGAGAAGCAACATGTGTCACACCTAGTGGCGCATGTAAACTAGTACTACCCGACAGGAAGCACAAGCGCCGGATACAAGAATTCGAGAAGATGCTGAAAGAAGAGAATATAATAGAAGAAGGAGAGTTCGTGACTCATATTATGGAAGAAGCCTCATTTAACGACACCATCGGCGAAATCGAGGACGTCGTGGACTTGAGCTATCTTCACAACCAACGCGTGATTTCGGTTAACTCCGTCAACATGTACGCTATCATCGATGAATACCGTCGTGGCATCTCGATGAAGGAAGCTGACATCAACACGAAATATAAAACGGTGGATAAGAAGATCAAGCCAGTTGCGGTTCCGTTACCGGAAGATAACTGGCAAAAGATGAAGGAAGTCGCTAACGATCCAAGCTTAAGAAATCCGAAGAAGATAGGTCATGACTTCACCAAAGAGACGAAGGGGAAGCTACGAGTTGGAAAGGAGGATTTCCTTCTCCCTGAAGAGGAGCGAATGTTTCGCGATATGCTTGAGAGACATGGGAAGGCTTTCGCATTCTTCCCACGAGAAATTGGATGCTCCGACCCAAAGGTTATAGAGCCGATGGTGATCTTCACGGTGCCTCATGTAACTTGGAATTTTAAACCGATACCGGTTCCGAGAGCTCACCTTCCGAAGCTGATCGAGCTCTTAAAGGAGAAGGTGAGTATGGGAATTCCAGAACTGTCGAATGCTCCTTATTCCAATAGGTGGTTCACGGTGCCGAAGAAGAATGGATCATTGCGATTCATCCAGGATCTTCAACCCGTCAACAAGGTGACAATTCGAAATGCCGGAATCGGTCCTAGCGTGGACGAATTTGCCGAAGCGTTTGCGTTTGAGGAGAAAGATGAATCAAAAGATAAGGAAGGTTGTAGAAAGTTCATTGCGGATCATATGAAAGATTGCGAGAAGGTGCTTCAAAGGCTCGAAGATGCGAATTTGACATTTTCGGGAGAAAAATCCGCATTCGGGCAACCGGAGATCTTGGTGGTAGGTCACTTGTGTGGAGCATATGGCCGGAAGCCCTCGCCATCCAAAGTGAACGCAATCCAAGACATGAAAGAAGAATGCGAAAACCAAACGGAGGTTCGAAGGTTCCTTGGAGCGTGCGCGTTTTATCATATATGGATTCCTCACTACGCTCATGTCGCCGAACCGTTATATGGACTACTAAAGAAAAGAATAAAGTTCGAATGGCGAGACGAGCACACAAAGGCGATGCAAAGATTAAAGAAACTGCTTCTTGAAGCTCCGACACTAAGGAAGGCCGACTATGCCGAAGGGAAACCAATTTACGTGACCATAGATACGAGCCCAACCAGAATCGGGTGGGTCATCAATCAAGAAGGTGAAGATAATGCGCGATATGCCGTCCGGTTCAGAGCAAAGGTTCTCAGCGAACGGCAACAAAGATATGCCCAAGTCAAGCGGGAACTTTGGGGTATTGTGTCGGCAGTGAAGACGGACAAAGATTACCTGATCGGATCAGAAGTGATAATAGAGACAAATTGTCTCCCAATTCTCGGAATGGTCTCGGGATGTGCAACCCCAGATCTTGCTATGCTAAGGTGGATCGCCTACATCAAGTCTTTAAACCCAGAGATCCGTCACATCGCAGGGAAGAAGAACGCCATGGCTGACATGCTGTCGAGGGCAAGATTTTCAAATGGAAGTAACATGGTTTCGGAAGATGAAGATGTCGCCCTCGACTTCTTCAAGATGGCTCGATTGTCGGCGGAAGACCAGGACACGCAAACCCTCCACGCCTTCGACGAGAACGAGTACGAAGGAGAGTGGTTACTCATCGGTAGATTCCTAAGAACATTGACGACAGATGCTTCGTTGACAAAGGAGGAGGCCCTAGGAATCCGAAAGAAAGCTTACTGATACTTCTTGAAGGGAGGATTCCTTTGGCGACATCCAAAAAGAAGGACAGGAATACCACGACGAGTGGTGGTAAAGAAAGAAGAGCAAGAGACGCTGATGACCGAATTCCACGAGAGTGCTTGGGCAGGTCATAGAGGAACATGGGCGACGTTCGAAAAGTTGAAGGAGAAGTACTGGTGGCCAAGCATGTACAAAGATGTACTCCATTTCGTGTCCACATGCGAAACTTGCCAAGTATATTCAAATATACGTCATCGTGATGAGTTAAAGCCGACATACCCACTCACCATACACTTCAAATGGATGGTGGATCTGGTCTCGATGCCAATGGGAGTGGGACAAATGAAGTACTTAGCGCTGGCAAGGGAAGACTTGACAAATCAAGTGGAAAGACGAGCCTTGACAAATAAGACGACTTCAGCCGTTTGTAAATTTTTACTTGAAGATGTTGTTTGCCGATATGGATGTGTAGGGAAGATAATGGCCGACCGAGGGGAATTGGACGTGCACAAAAGCGACGGAGCTCTTCGAAAGACTAGGCGTGAAGCTCTCCCTCACGACTGCCTACAATCCGGAAGCAAATGGGAAGATCGAGCGAGGGCATGGACCTATCGTTAAAGCCATCGTACGGGCATGCAACGGTCGAGTTGGGAATTGGCCATGACTATTACCCTATGCCTTGTGGGCTGATAGAACGACACATAACTCGGTGACAGGGTATATGCCGACGGAGCTTATGTATGGACAAAAGCCGATTATGCCCATCGAAAGGACGATCGCCTCATGGGTAGCGATATCGTGGGAGAACGAGATGAGCCGAGAAGAGTTATTAGCGGCGCGGATAAGGCAACTTGAAAGAAGACTTGAAGATTTAGAAAAAGCGCGAACGATGATGAAGGCAGCCCGAGTAAAGAACAAAGTTCGGTTCGACAACACGCATCGACTTCGTCCCAAGAAGATTGAAGAAGGGGATTGGGTTTTGGTTTACGACAGCACCCTTGACAATCAACACAGTACAACAAGGAAGTTCGCAAGAAGATGGTTCGGGCCGTATGTGGTGACAAGTGCCAACGATAATGCCACATACCACCTTGCGGAACTAGACGGATCAAGGTTGGTCGTACCCATTGCGGGAAAAAGAGTAAAGCTTTTCAAGAAAAGACAAGACAAGGATCCTGACCTCGATTACCTCGACGATGAACATAATAGGCCGGATGAAAATGAAGACATGGAGGAATCTAATTGATCATCGTAGCCGAAATCTCACTTCTTCTCTTCTTGGCACGTACTGGAGGACGTGCGGTTTGGTGGGGGTGGATGTTGTGAAGATTTTCGGCAATAGTATGAAAATCCCATAAAACGTACGAAATCGAGTATGAATCACGTAGTACAATAATTGTGAAGATAACATTTTAAATAGATTTAATATCTAAGTACAAAATCATGGAGGTTTCGAATACACTTTATTACACGAGAAACGGACAACTAAATGTCAAGATATGAGGGTATAAAGTTTGAAAAAGGAAAGGAGAAAATTGTGAGATATCCCACATAGGCACGACAAATACAGCTCTCATCATATATAAGGTGGAGCAAAAGATATTATCTTTGTGTCTATGTGTAGAGCATAGAGAGTTCAAGGTAACTTGAACTAAGAGTGGAGGTGGGCTAGCTACTCGTAAAGGGTTTTGGCCAACCAAAACCGGACCGACGATGGAGCCGGTGATCCGACGGCATTCGACGGCAAACCGGCGACGGTGATCCGACGGCATACGACACCGGTATCCTGTGACGCACCGGCATCCGGCGACTAGATAAATAAATATATAAATATATATACATATTTGCATATACAAGGAGGGCAAGTAAGGATTCGAACCTTGCACCTCTAAGTTAGGAGTCAATTAGCTTACCATTAAGCCATGTTATTTAGTTGAAATTATATTTCTATCATTGTACTTTTACATGTAAATTCTCATACATGAGAACTAAAATGAGTGACATGGTTATCATGCACCACATGTAATACATAAGCGCCAAATGGCAAACATGCAATTTATGCATGTCTTGTACCCTCACATGCATCATATGCATGAGAGCATCTATAAAAGAGGGAAGGGGGAGGAGAAAAAACACGGTTTTTTTATGAAAATTAAGAGGAAGAAATTTGTTATCAAATTGATCGTGTAACTTGCTTCTTAAATCTAAAGTTAAAAGTTCAATCAATCTCTCTCAATCGTGTAATCTCAACTTCTCTCTTTCCCAATCTATCTTAAGTACTTTCTCGCCAAAGCTTGTATCGACTCTAAATCCTTCTGGTCCAGAACCCCGGCGGTTCCGCTTCACGATCCGCGCGTAGTGACGGATCTTCACGACATAATAAAGTGGTCTCTCAATCGTGTAATCTCAACTTCTATCTTTCCCAATCTATCTTAAGTACTTTCTCGCCAAAGCTTGTATCGACTCTAAATCCTTCTGGTCCAGAACCCCGGCGGTTCCGCTTCACGATCCGCGCGTAGTGACGGATCTTCACGACAACGGAAGAGATGTGTGTTATGTGTGTGTATGTGTGAGAGAAGAGAGGAGAGGAGAGAAACAGAAGATAGATAGATGATAGAGAATGAAGTACTCAACAAGGTGAATATTCACTAGTAGAATAGCAAATACAAAATGTAGCATTACAAGGAGTCACAACCGGCTTAGTATGAAGTAGGAGAAGGGTGCTTTATATAAGGTCACCCTCTCTCTTCATTAACTCACTACAACACCTACTCTCTCTTGGGGAATGTGAAGACTCATAGTCATGGGGAATATGGAACTTATTAGTTATGTGTCATATAATATGATTCTATGACACATAGTTAATGTGTCGAGAGTAGTGGTGTGACTCTTGACCTTTAAGTGATCATAGATTCTGAAAGGGTGTGTTCACACATTGCACTATGTTGAGCTTGATTCTCAACAGTTTGCATATCCCTTAGATAGTTTATACAATTTATAACTCAGATGAATATTAATAGCGCTTGAGGCTCATGGCTGAAATAATAAATAAATATAAAAGAACTATATCCAATCGATGTATGCATGGAGATAGGAAGTTATTGTTGCTATAAGCTTGAAGCATATCCTTAATAATTTGAACACTTGCTCTACGTTGAGCGAGCAAGCTCAATTTGGGCCGGATCGCTAAGGAAGCTTGGAGTTGGATCGGATGGAGACCGATTGGCTAGGTGTGGATCGGTTGAAGAAACTGAGAGCTGGATTGGATGAAGATTGATCGGCTAGGTCAAGTCGGATGGAATCCAACAGGACTTTAGGGGCCTATATTCCTATTTTAGTAAATAGGAATATTATAGGTTGTTACTTTCAGGCTTAGCTAATGAGCATTCAAGTACTTGTCAATACTTCTACTAGTCCTTCTAGGACTTGTATAAAGAGTGTTCACTGAGCACAATTTATGTATAGAGTGTTGATTATTTTGAATCAAGTTTTATTGTTGTTTGCTCCATCCCTGTCACTCTCTCATCTCATCTCTATGTATACCTAACTGTCGTATTTCCGGATAATCGAATGTGTTTTCTTTGTGTGTTGCATAAGCTTCTGCACGTAATCTTTTTCATGATATTAGAGTGCGAGGGTTAGAAGAATCCTCTACTGCTAACAAACCGAACAAGACAGAGACAAGTTTTTTGTCTTCCGGAGAAGAAGAGATAGGAACATGGACAGAGGTACGGGTAGCTCGTTTCCAATGGAGAAGCTCGACAATGCATCTTCTTCATACAATATGCACTAGTACTTGCTTGGAAATGGGTACTGGAGCTATGTCGAAGGAGCCACTGATGCAACACCATATTCAACACATAGATTTCTCGGCCTTGGAACAGGAATCAAGATGAGTTCTTTATTGCTTCGCACCTAGTGTGAGCGGCCAACAATTGAGCTACATCTGGAACGCCAAAATGCCAAAGGGTGCTTGGGGAAATCTGAAGAAGATTTCTGCAGCAAACACGATGGCCAAGAAGCTACAACTCAGACTAGAGTTGAGCAATGTCCACAAAAGGTATATGCTAGTGGCTAATTACACCTCCAAGGTCAAGGAGATCTGCGACTCACTCGGGTCTATTAACATGACGGTTGAAGAGGATGAGATGGTGCAGGTTTACCTCGGAGGTTTGGCGGAGAATTTCGGATCATTCTAAACGGTAGTCTGTAGGAGAGAGAATACCCCGTCCTTCTTCGAGCTGCAGTCCATGCTTCTCATCGAGGAAAACCACGTGGATGCGCCTACGAGCATGCCTGCCTGGAACAAGCTGTACACAGAGGTGGATCGGCACCGTGGTAGTGGTGGACGAGGCGGCCAACAAGAGTAGGATAGAAGGCACAGAGGTGGTGCCAACAACAATATTGAACCCTCCACGAGTAGGGGGAGTCAAGGCGGCACTCGAAACCGGGAAGCAAAGGCCGCAACAGATTGCTAGTATTGTGGCTGGAAGGGCCATAGAGAGAGAGAGTGTTGGAAGAAGTGCACCGATTCGGGTAAAGCTGGATCGAGCCGAGGAAACGCAGATAGGTGTCACTGATCACACTTCACTGAAGGCACAAGGCAAGCCGAAACGGGACTTGCTCTCATGATAAAGCACAACGCCAATATGATAGGAGTCCGCACCTCTACGCTAGATGTTGTACTAAGACCGACAACACAATAAGGTCGAACGTTCTATACCGGATGTTCTATCAAGAAAATGTGGAGTACGAATGGAACGTAAACAAAATTACTATGTAACTTACGATATCATATTTATGTATTGTGATGGACTGATTGACATAATATAGTTGCCAACAAAATAAGAGTGAGTCGAATACACAAGAGATTACTCAACACCTAGGCAACACAAATTTCTACTAATTAATAACTATATTAAACTCAAAACATAACAATAGTTTTACAATGTCTTTGGCTCCTTTTTATAGGTGACCGACAGACAGACTCGTCAAGAATTACATCTTGCCTCGTCGGCAAGAACTATCCAAAACTTCTAACTAACTTTACTTTCTATATTTTTTATTTAGTCGGCAAAAATGATGACTCCTTGATCCGCCTTGTCGATCCGACTCCGACTCTGTATTTTCTGAACATTGTCGACTCCGATGCTTCTACACTTGTCTGACTCTTACCCTGTCTGACTAATACTTGGCATGCCCGTGGGCCAAGGCCTTGCCCGGTTCAACCCATGGTACCTATTACACTTGCTTGGTTGAGTCAGGGTCTTCATTGTTGTCATCATCGCCATGGACTATGTCGAACATTGATGGTTTTGCTTCGTATTCCTGTTCAGGGTCGTCTTCGTTGTCGTTGGCGCTATTTTCCTCTTCGTCATTGTTGGTTGGTTGTGGTGGTGGTTGTGGGGTGGATGAAGATCCAAGCTCGGTTGTTTGATGTCGTCGGTTTCGTTCGTATTTGTCTAGTTTGGCAGTAGTGTCGATGTCATGGGCATCAAATTCCTCCATTAGCTGAGTGATTTCCTCTCGATGGCTTGCTGCCAACTCGCACATGTAACGAGCTAAGTCTTCTTGTACGGTAGAGATGTCTTTGTCTGTCATTTTGAAGAATCCTTGAGCTTGCGCTTTTTTGTTATCTCTGTCGGCACACAAAAATTGTAATTTGGTCACCTCTGTCAACCAGGTCTTCCATCCTTGGTCAAGGGAGTCGGCTACCAGTTGTAGCGTTTTGAGCTTATGGGCTTTTATTATGGGTTAGACCTTTTCCTTGCCCATACTAACCTGGAACTGTGCCACTGCTGATAGCTTCCTTAATTCTTCTATTTGCGCATTGGTCGAGCCTTCTGTTTGCATTAGTTTAGCTTCGGCTATCAACAATTCTAGCCATTCGTTTTCGTACTTGACTTTTAGCTTGACGCTGATTCTAGTTAAATCGGTATTCACCAATTCCATATGTCTCTTTTCTTCTTCATGCAACTCTTTTGTAGCCTCTTTTTGGAGTTCCATTTTTGCCATGTAGTCTGCAAAATAATCCTCTTGGATTTTGGTATACTCTTCTAATTCCTGTACTTTTTCTGTTTGTTGTTGCGTCTAATCCTGTTGTTGTGCCAATTGTCTTTTTAACCATTGGATAGCGTTTATCATTTGCCTCCAACCATTTGCCGATTCTAGTTTTAGCCAATGCAATGCAGTCTTCTAATTGGTTGACCTTGTGTTCTACTGCTTCGGCTCTAGCGGTTGCGTCCTCCGCTTTCTTCTTGGTTTCTTGTAGTTTTTGTTGGAATTGCTGAATAGAGGCCTCACTAGGCAATGACAGACAGAAACAAGAAAATAGGAAAAACAAAAAGCTAACTCTGTAATCCGACAGAGCTTCCGTCTCCAATACGATCCCCTTCTCCACAGTTCAGATCCTCCCCTTTTATAGAACAAGGGGAGGCCATGACATCATGCAGTTAAGGACAACCGATTCTATCAACGATTCTCCCCCCTCCTTTTCCTCCCTGCACACTTTTATTCCTCTCGATTTGTGGGTCATTAAAGTACCCATCCAAATCACACTATCTAGTACTTATTAGTCCTAGAATATTTACAATGTTTTATGTACATATAAGCCTCGTTCGTGTGCATCCTTGCACACCCCCGTTCAAATCCTTCTGGCTCCTTTTTCTCCTATGGTCAGAATCCTTCACGACATCCACCCCCACCAAACCGCACATCCTTCAGTGTGTGCCGATCTAGTGAAGCAATGGGGATTGTGGTCAGTCCCTCACTCGTCCTCTTCCAATTTGTCATCGACTGGGTCCTCCTCCGTCTCCTCAACCTCATCGTCTTCCTCGTCCGCCTTCAGATCCGGTTCCAGTTCATGCCGCTTCTTGAAGGCCTTGATCCGCTTTACCGCAATCGGCAGCGCGATCCTCATCCCCTCGAGTTCGGCCAGATGGTATGTCATGTTGTCGTTGGTGCTCGTCACCTCATACGCCCTGAACCACCACTTCGCAAACTTCCGGGTTGACGGATGCTAGTTGTCATGGTTGTTGTCATAGACCAACACCCAATCTCCTTCTTCGGCCTCAGTCGGTGCGTCCGATCGAACCTTCCCTTGTTCTCCGTCTGAGTCTCTCTCACTCGTTCCTTCATTTGTTCAACGTCTTCCGGTTTTTGCTCAAGTTGCCGAATCCGCGTTGCTAGTGACTCCTCTCGACTCATCTCATCTGACTAGTCGATTGCCATCCATGATGTTATCGTTCTCTCAACCAGCATAATCGGCTTCTGTTCGAACATGAGTTCGGCTGGCATATATCTGGTCACCGAACTGTGCGTAGTTTGGTCTACCCATAGCGCATAAGGTAGGAGCCTCGGTCATTTGCCGACATGTCCGTTGCGTGCGCATACGATGGCCTTCACGATCGGCCCGTGCCCTCTTTCCACCTTCCCGTTCGCCTCCGGATGGTACGCCGTCATGAGAGAAAGTTTGACACCTAGTCGGTCGAACAACTCCTCGGTTCTTGTGCATCTAGCTCTCCTCGATCGGCCACGATCTTGCTGTAGGGAATGGACAAGGCCGTCAGTGCAGAAGAAATCACACAGTATGAATCTGTGAGGAAGAAATTACCTGCGTATGAGAGAGGGAAGAACAAAATATGTACATTGAGAGAGAGAGAGAGAGAGGCACAAAGAATATATCTATATTCATAAAAGGGCAACCGTTACAACCATGAACAACCAACCTTTACAAAAGGTTACAAAGTCACTTTATATAGTGACTCACTTAGGGCAACCGCCCTTTATGTTATTTACAGAAATAGCCCGAACTTGGGCTCTCTAAGAGGATAGTGTGAATACGTCCATTATACATTTGTATTCGACACTCCCCCGTAATGGGCGTATACATGGGCTATCTAAAAAATACAGGTATAGGCATAGGTTCTCAGACAGATCGGTTTTGTTCGAATCGGCATGATTCGAAGACAGAAGACCGAACCGGTTGGGTCGGAAAAGCTGAAGCCGATTGTCAATGAACCGATGTCTATTGTCCGAAACTGTCTTGCACTATGTCCGGCTTCAACCGGACCGATATGTTGTTACGCCCATCTGTTGCCGAAGAGACCGGAACCGGTCTGCCGAAAGACACTTGTTCATTCCATCTGCGACATTATTGGTTGTGGATATCTTCTCTAAACCGATTTTCCCGGAAATGACGCAGTCCCGAACGAAGTGATATCGAACTTCGATATGCTTGGAGGCGTTGTGATGAACCGGATTTTTCGACAAAGCAACAACACTCTGACTGTCGTTGTAGACAACTGGAGCCGAGTCGGAGTCGACTTGCCAAAACGTGTGCGCCAGCCGATCGAGCCATAAAGCTTCTTTCGCTGCGTCGGAGGCAGCTACATATTCTGCTTCGGTCGTTGAGGTGGTTGTGCACTCCTGAAGTTTTGACTTCCACGAGATTGCTCCATTGCCGAATTTAAAGCAATATCCGGTTGTTGACTTGCGATTGTCCACACAGCCGGCGAAGTCCGAGTCGGTGTAACCGGCTACGCCTGAAGTTGAGTTCGGACCGAAAAGGATGCCGTGGTCTTTTGTGCCAGCTAAATATCTGAACACATGCTTGACTACGTTCCAGTGCGATCGGCCGGGATTGTGCATAAATCTACTGATGACTCCTATGGCGTCAGAAATATCAGGCCGTGTCGCGACCATCGCGTACATCAGAGAGCCTACTGCCGGTGCATACGGTACCGACTTCATGTCTTCCCCCTCCGGACCGGATGTTGGGCAGTCTCGTTGAGAAAGCCGAAGATGAACGGGGAGCGGGGTCGAAGCAGACTTGGCCGATTGCATGTTGAAGCGTTCCAAGACACGTCCGATGTAGTCGATTTGAGAAAGAAAAAACTGTCTTTTGGCACGATTCCGACTAATCTTCATTCCGAGTATGTGTCTTGCCGGACCGAGGTCCTTCATGGCAAACGTCAATCGAAGTTTCCGAACGAGTTCGGTGAGCTCTCCGGTATGCCGACCGGAGAGTAGCATGTCGTCCACGTAGATGATGAGGAAGACGGGAGAACCGTCTTGAGCTGTTTTGGTGAAGAGGCAGTGGTCCTCATCGCTCTTGGAGAAGCCGACCGACTAGATGAAATCGTCGAACTGCTTGTACCACTGTCGGGGTGCTTGTTTCAGGCCGTAGAGACTCTTCCTGAGTCGGCAGACTAGATGTTCCTAACCGGTGGCCACAAAGCCTTTCGGCTGCTCCATGTAGATTTCCTCCTTTAGATCACCGTGGGGTGGTCGAGTCGGACGTCTCCTTTAGTCTATAGACCCACTTGCAAGGAAGAGCACGTCGATTCTTCGGTAAGTCGACCAGATCCCAAGTCTTGTTGGCGCTGATGGAGTGCATTTCCGACTCCATTGCCAGATGCCAGGTGGCTGAATCGGCAGCTGCCGATGCTTGTTCGTAGGACGTCGGTTCGCCGACGTCGGTGAAGAAAATTCTGGGAGAGTACCTCTCCGGAGGTTGCGACAGTCTCTCGGATCTTTGAGGTATGACTGGACTGGTCGCACCGGCTGTCGATGTCGGATGGTCGGAAGCCGAGCCATTTGGCTGTGCCGAATCTGTGGATTCGGTGCGAGAGAAGTCGGTTACCCGTGAAACCGGTCTCGTGTTCTGTGCTGGGCCATCATGAAGGGTTGGCACTTCGGAAAATATTACCCTTCGGACTTCAATAGGCCTTTCAGCCATTTTGTGCATAGTCGACTTGTTGAACACGACGTCCGAACTTCGGACGATTTGCCTGTGCTCGGGGTCCTAGAGTCGGTATCCGATCTCGCCGTCGGGTCCATACCCGAGGAAAACGCATTTCCTTGATCTCGGTTCGAGTTTTCGTCGGTCGTCTTTCGGTATGAGGGCGTATGCCTCGCAATCGAAAATCCTCAGCTTATCATAATTCGGCTTTCTGTCGGTCCATATTTCTTGAGGTATCTTAAGTCCTAGAGGTCTACTTGGCGACATATTGATTATGTGTACTGCCGTGAGTAGAGCCTCTGCCCAGAAGCCATCCGACAGTCCGGAGTGTTAGAGCATGGATACAACGCGTTCTTGAATCGTCCGATTCATGCGTTCTGCGATTCCGTTCTGCTCCAGACTATATGGTGCCATATATTCACGTCTAATGCCGCGTTCTCGGCAAAATTTGACGAATTCATCAGATTTGAACTCACCTCCATTGTCGGTTCAGAGACACTTCAGTTTCCAATCGGTCTGGTTTTCGACCATTGCGAGCCAATCTGAGAAGATCGAGAACACCCGATCTTTGGTTCTGATGGGGTATGCCCACACCTTCCGAGTCGAGTCGTAAATGAAACTGACGAAGTACGAGGCACCACCGAGTGATTGATGTGGCATCGGGTCACAGACGTCCGAGTGCACCAAATCGAGCGGGCTCGACTCTCTTGGTGCTGATGTCGGGTGTGATGCGGCTACCTGTTTGCCGTACTGGCAATGCTCGCAAAACTGATGGTCCGAGAAGGAGAGTTTCGGGATGTATCCGGCTCTGGATAGGTGCATGATGCCGGCCTTGCTGAGGTGTCCAAGTCGTCCATGCCATAAGGATGACACAGGGATATGTACTAGAAATAAGTCACCCTCTCTGAGTGTGACATACAAAGGGTACAATGAGTGTACCTTTGGTCCTCTAGCAAGCAGGAGGTTCCCTCTGTGGAGTGTCCACCCTCCTGATGAGAAACCAGCACGAATGCCAGCTTCATCAAGTTGTCCAACGGAGATCAAGGGTCGTGAGAGCTCAGGAACGTGTCGGACGTTGTGTAGTACGAGTGTAGAGCCACCCGGAAGGTTGAGCTCTACGGTGCCGATTCCGATGATAGCACAGTACTGCGAATTTCCGACTCGAACTGAGTCGGAGTGCCAGTCCAAATATTGCCGAAACTGTGATTGGTGAGGTGTCACGTGATATGACGCGCCCGATTCCAGAAGCCATGTGCTCGATTCCTCAGTCGTAAGCAGAACTTCTGATTCGACTGGATTCTCTATGGACAATATGTTCGGGTCGGTCGTCAATATCTCGGCTGAAGAGCCGACGTAGTTGACTTCCTCATGCCGGTTACTCCTCTGATTAGCTCTCTGAGCTTTGTCTGTCTTTGACTTGAGTACCCGACAGTCGGCCTTGATGTGTCCCGGTTTCTTGCAGTAGTTGCAAATTCGGGTTTCCCGGGACTTGCTGCGGCTTCGCTGATTTGTCGGCGGTCGGGAAGAACTTCTTCCCCGGTTGTTCGATCGATCGGTCGAACCTTGTACTACATAGGCTTCTTCTGCCGAGTCTTTGGTGAAAGACTTTCTCCGAGCTGCTTCAGTCAGGATTGCACTTGTGACTTCGGAGTACTTGATGGCAGTCGTAGAAGCGTTGCACACAGTTGTAACGAAGGTTTCCCAAGAGGAGGGGAGATTGCTCATGAGTATCATTGCTCTGAGTTCATCCTCGATTGTCATCCCCTGTGACGAGATTTGGGAGCTCAAACTTTCGTACTTGTTAAGGTGTGCCTGAACCGAATCGGAGTCTTTCATCTGCAAGTTGTAGAGGTGCCGGATCAAATACATCTTCGTTGAGGCGACCTTCTTTTCGTAGGTTTCCGACAACTTCTTCCAAAGTTCAAAGGTTGTTGTGCACGATTGCACTGTGAAGTACACTGACTCCGACAGGTGCATCCAAATCGTGGTGCGGAAGATTCTGTCCAGCTTCTGCCACTCATTTGCCTTGTATATTTCTGGAGCAGTTTCATTCTCAATCGGATCGATCTGACCCTTGACTATAAGATAGTCCTGCATTTGCTCCTTCCAAAAATTGAAGTTCGAACCGTCGAACCTCCTTAGACTCATTTCCGATGAGCCGGATGTTGATGCCATCAGATTCGGTTTCAGTTGACGAAAGTCGGTTCGGAGTTGACTACGAACCTTGTTGGAGTGCAGTCGGTCGGCTCACCCGATATCGTTCTAGTCGGATTTGAACCCGAGTCGGTTCGGTTTCAGATATATGTATTGTTGAACTTGCTCGAATTGACTCCGGTAACTTGAGGGACAGAGCCGACTGGACTGATCTTCCCGAATGTTGCCGAGTCGGAGTGAGCCCGGTTCGCTTCCAAATATATATGCCAAATACCGATTATTGAAACCGATTGTCTGGACCGATTCTGCTTCGGGTGACTGCAGCGACGAGAGAGACGGATCCAATTGATCCTCCCGAATGTCGATCAGCCGGATGAAGCACGAATTGGGGTTGTTCTCTTGAGACCGATCTGCACCGAGTGGTTACAACGGGCAGCGAGCAGCGTTCAGTGACCTGTTCGGATGCCGTTTAACCGAGTGGAGCACGATCGTGTTAATGTTGCACAAGGGGATTTCACCTCGAGCGGTTACGATCACGTGGAACAGAGTACAGCCGGCTGGCTTACTCCAAGCGAAGATGATCTAACGCGATGAGATGCAAGCCTCATTTTTCTTCTTCTTCTCCCTTCTCTGTTTCTTCAAATACAAAACAAAAAAAACAGAATGTTGTGATCCAAAGATTCGAATGGCGGCCGGCAGCGGGATGAAGGACATCCAAGCTCTGATACCAAATGTAGGGAATGGACAAGGCCGTCAATGCGGAAGAGATCACACAGTATGAATCTGTGAGGAAGAAATTACCTGCGTATGAGAGAGGGAAGAACAAAATACGTACATTGAGAGAGAGAGAGAGAGAGGCACAAAGAATATATCTATATTCATAAAAGGGCAACCGTTACAACCATGAACAACCAACCTTTACAAAAGGTTACAAAGTCACTTTATATAGTGACTCACTTAGGGCAACCGCCCTTTATGTTATTTACAGAAATAGCCCGAACTCGGGCTCTCTAAGAGGATAGTGTGAATACGTCCATTATACATTTGTATTCGACACTTGCCCACACACCCGTACCGACAAATCACGTCCTCGATCAAGAATTGGCATATGGCCGCGACCGTCTTGTTCGTTAAGGCTCGACCTTCCACCTAGTTCGTCAAGTCCTCCCTTGCAAGCACAATGTACCTCATCTGCCCTACCCCCATCAGCAATGTCACTAGGTGGACCGTCCATGTGAAGTGCATGGCTGGTGGGTGGGTCGGGTGTCGAATACAAGTGTATAATGGACGTATTCACACTATCCCTTTGTATAGATCAAGTTTGGGCCATTTGTGTAATTAGCATAAATGGTAGTTGCCCTAAGTCGGTCACTATATATAGTGACCTTGTAACCTTTTTGGAAGGTTGGTTGTTGTATTATTGTTTCTATTGAATAGAAAGTCTTTTGCGTCTCTCTCTCTCTCTCTCTCTCTCTCTCTCTGTGCACGATCAGAAACTGTCATACGCAGGTACTCAACACAATCGAATGCTATCAGATCTTCCGCATCGACACGGCCTTGTCTCCAACATCTGGTATCAGAGCCTGCACAGTATTCGGTCCTTCAATCCGCTGTCGGCCGTCGTCTCAGCCTGCACAGCATTCGGTTTCCTGCGTCATTCGAAGAAGAGAGAAGAAGAAGAAAAACGAGGCTTGCATCTCATCGCGTTAGATCATCTTCGCTTGGAGTAAGCCAGCAGGTTGTACTCTGTTCCTTGTGATCGTAACCGCTCGAGGTGAAATCCCCTTGTGCAACATTGACACGATCGTGCTCCACTCGGTTAAACGGCATCGGAAGAGGTCATCAAACGCTGCTCGCCGCTCATTGTAACCACTCGGTGCAGATCGGTCTCAAGACAACAACCCCAATTCGTGCTTCATCCGGCTGATCGACATTCGAGAGGATCAGTTGGATCCGTCTCTCTCGTCGCTGCAGTCAATCGAAGCAGAATCGGTCCAGATAATCGGTTTCAATAATCGGTATTTGGCATATATATTTGGAAGCGAACCGGGCTCACTCCGACTCGGCAACATTCGGGAAGACCAGTCGGTTCTGTCCCTCAAATTACCGGAGTCAATTCGAGCAAGTTCAACAACACATATATCCGAAGCCGAACCGACTCGGGTTCAAATCCGACTAGAACGATATCGGGTGAGCCAACCAGCTGCACTCCAACAAAGTTCGTAGTCAACTCCGAACCGAGCTTCGTCAACCGAAACCAAATTTGATGGCATCAACATTCGGCTCGTCAGAAATGAGTCTACGAAAGTTCGATGGATCGAACTTCAACTTCTGGAAGGAGCAAATGCAGGACTATCTCATAGTCAAGGGGCAAATCGATCCCATCGAAAATGAAGAGCCTCCAGAAGGATACAAACCAATTGAGTGGCAGAAGCTGGACAGAATCGTCCGCGCCACGATTCGGATGCACCTATCGGAATCGGTATACTTTACGGTGCAATCGTGTACGACAGCATTCGAACTGTGGAAAACACTGTCGGACACCTACGAAAAGAAGGTCGCTGCAACGAAGATGTTTCTTATTCGGCGCCTCTACAACTTGCGGATGAAAGAATCCGATTCGGTTCAAGCACATCTAAATGAGTACGAAAGCATAAGCTCCCAAATCTCATCTCAGGGGACGGCAATCGAGGATGAACTCAGAGCAATGATACTCATGAGCAGCCTTCCCTCATCATGGGAAACTTTCGTCACAACTGTGTGCAACGCGTCAACCACGGCTGTTAAATACTCCGAAGTCACGAGCGCAATCTTGACCGAAGCAGCTCGGAGAAAGTCTTTCGCCAAAGACTCAACAGACGACGCTTATGTAGTACAAGGTTCGACAGACCGATCGAACATACGAGGAAGAGATTCCTCACGGCAGCCGAACAATCAGCGAAGACG
This sequence comes from Azolla caroliniana, assembly GCF_043228905.1. NCBI lineage: Eukaryota > Viridiplantae > Streptophyta > Polypodiopsida > Salviniales > Salviniaceae > Azolla > Azolla caroliniana. The sequence goes on from NW_028230452.1 coordinate 9,774,048, forward strand.
GAGCCAGTCACGGGATAATCGAATCTGCAACTATTGCAAGAAACCCGGACACATCAAAGCCGACTGCCGCGCACTCAAGAACAAGAACGACAAGTCTCAAAAATCCGACAAGAAGAGTGGCCGGCATGAGGAGATCAATTACGTCAGCTTCTCAGCTGATGTGCTACCAAACGACCCGAATATACTATCAATCGAAAATCCAGTCGGATCAGAAGTTCTGCTCACGACTGAAGAATCGAGCACATGGCTCTTAGATTCGGGCGCGTCATTTCACGTGACTCCTCATCGATCCCAATTTCGGCAATATACGATCCGTCACTCCGACTCAGTTCGAGTCGGCAACTCACAACACTGTGACATCATTGGAATCGGCACAGTAGAGCTCAACCTTGCAGGTGGCTCTACACTTGTACTTCACAATGTCCGACATGTACCCGAGCTCTCAAGGCCATTGATCTCAGTCGGACAACTAGATGAAGACGGCATTCGTGCCGGTTTTTCTTCGGGAGGGTGGACACTCCACAGGGGGAACCTCCTGCTTGCTAGAGGACCCAAGATACACTGACTGTATCCGTTACATGTTACGCTCAGAGAGGGTAACCTGTTTTTGGTGGATATTCCTGTGTCATCACTATGGCACAGAAGATTAGGACACCTCAGCAAGGCCGGCATTACGCACCTATCTAGAGCCGGATACATCCCTAAACTCTCATTCTCCGACCATCAATTCTGCGAACATTGCCAGTATGGCAAACAAGCAGCCGCATCACACCCGACATCAGCACCAAGAGAAACGAGACCTCTCGATCTAGTCCACTCGGACGTCTGTGGCCCAATGCCGCATCAGTCTCTTGGCGGTGCCTCTTACTTCGTCAGTTTTATTGACGATTCAACTCGAAAGGTGTGGGCTTATCCAATTCGCACCAAAGATCGTGTCTTCTCGATCTTCTCCGATTGGCTCGCTATGGTAGAAAATCAAACTGACCGAAAACTGAAATGCTTTCGGACCGACAATGGGGGAGAGTTCAAATCAGAAGAATTCGTCAAATTCTGCCGACAACGCGGCATCCGACATGAATTTACGGCACCACACAGTCCGGAGCAAAACGGGATTGCAGAACGCATGAATCGGACAATCCAAGAACGGATAGTTTCCATGCTCCAACACTCCAGACTGTCGGATGGCTTCTGGGCAGAGGCTCTACTCACGGCAGTACACATAATCAATATGTCGCCAAGTAGACCTCTAGGACTTCAAATTCCTCAAGAACTATGGATCGGCAGTAAGCCGAATTACGACAAGCTGAGGATCTTCGGATGCGAGGCGTACGCCCTTATTCCGAAAGATGATCGCCGAAAACTTGCACCTCGGTCCAGGAAATGCATTTTCCTTGGATATGGATCAGATGGCGAAATGGGATACCGACTCTGGGACCCTGAACGCAGACAAATCGTTCGAAGTTCGGACGTTGTGTTCAACGAGTCGGCTATGAATCCATCAGTCGAAAAACCGATCGAAGTCCGAAGGGTAACATTTTCCGATGTGCCGACCCTTCAAGAAGGCCCCGCTCTTAACACACGGTCAGCTTCACGGGTAGCTGAACCTTACACTACCGACTCGGACAACTCCGACTCGGCACAGCCGAATGATTCGCTTTCGGACCATCCGACCTCGATACCCGATGCGACCAGTCCAATCATACCTCGACGATCCGAGAGACTGTCGCAACCTCCGGAGAGGTATTCTCCTGGAATTTTCTTCACCGACGCTGGCGAACCGACGTCTTACGAAGAAGCATCGACATCTGTCGATTCAGCCACCTGGCATCTGGCGATGGAGTCGGAAATGCACTCCATTCGGGCAAACAAGACTTGGGATCTGGTCGAACTACCTAAGAATCGACGTGCTCTTCCTTGCAAGTGGGTTTATCGACTAAAAGAGACGTCTGATTCGACCACCCCAAAGTACAAGGCCAGATTAGTTGCGAAGGGCTTCCGACAAGAATATGGCGTCGACTTCGACGAGATTTTTTCACCAGTGGTGAAAATGACAACCCTTCGTTTTCTACTCGGCGTAGTGGCAGCCGACAACTTGGAGCTGATTCAGCTAGATGTCAAAACAACCTTTCTCCATGGTGATCTTGAAGAGGAAATTTATATGGAGCAGCCAAAAGGCTTCGTGGCAACTGGCCAAGAACATCTAGTCTGCCGACTCAGGAAGAGTCTATACGGCCTCAAACAGGCACCGCGACAATGGTACAAGAAGTTCGACGACTTTATCCAATCGATCGGCTTCTTAAAAAGCGATGAGGACCATTGTTTTTTTACCAACACAGCTCAAGATGGATCACCCATCTTCCTCATCATCTACGTGGACGACATGCTAATTTCTGGACGCCACGCGGGCGAACTTGCCGATCTCATTCGGCAACTGCGGTTGAAGTTTGCCATGAAGGACCTCGGTCCGGCACGACACATACTCGGCATGAAGATTAGTCGGCATCGCGACAAACGACATCTTTTTTTGTCTCAGACCGACTATATCGGACGTGTCTTGGAACGCTTCAACATGCAATCAGCCAAATCTGCTTCAACCCCGCTCCCAATGAATCTTCGGCTCTCTCAGCGAGACTGCCCGACATCCGGTCCGGAGGGGGAAGATATGAAGTCGGTACCGTATGCACCGGCAGTCGGCTCCCTTATGTACCTGATGGTCGCGACACGGCCTGATATCTCTCATGCCGTAGGAGTCGTTAGCAGATTTATGCACAATCCTGGCCGATCGCATTGGAACGCAGTCAAGCATGTGTTCAAATATCTGGCTGGCACAAAAGATCACGGCATTCTTTTCGGTCCGAACTCAACCTCAGGCGTAGTCAGTTACACCGACTCGGACTTCGCCGGCTGTATAGACAGTCGGAAATCAACAACCGGATACTGCTTCAAATTCGGCAATGGAGCAATTTCGTGGAAGTCGAAACTTCAGGAGTGCACAACGACCTCAACGACCGAAGCAGAATATGTAGCTGCGTCCGACGCTGCAAAAGAAGCTTTGTGGCTCGGCCGGCTGGCGCACACGTTTCGGCAAGTCGACCATGGATCGGCTCCAGTTGTCTATAGCGACAGTCAAGGTGTTGTTGCCTTGTCGAGAAATCCGGTTCACCACAACGCCTCCAAACATATCGACGTTCGATATCACTTCGTTCGGGACTGCGTCATTTCAGGGAAAATCGGTCTAGAGAAATTATCCACAACCGACAATGTCGCAGATGGAATGACCAAGTGCCTTTCGGCAGACCGCTTTCGGTCCCTTCGGCATCAAATGGGCGTAACGACAAACCAGTCCGGTTAGAGCCGGACACAGCGCAGGATGGTTTCAGACAACCGACATCAGTTCCTTAATGATCGGCTTCAACTCTTCCGACCCGACCAGTTCGGTCTTCTGCCTTCGGACCCTGCCGACTCGAACAAAACTGATATGTCCGAGAACCTAGGTTTATACCTGTAATCTTAGATAACCCATGTATACGCCCATTACGGGGGAGTGTCGAATACAAGTGTATAATGGACGTATTCACACTATCCCTTTGTATAGATCAAGTTTGGGCCATTTGTGTAATTAGCATAAATGGTAGTTGCCCTAAGTCGGTCACTATATATAGTGACCTTGTAACCTTTTTGGAAGGTTGGTTGTTGTATTATTGTTTCTATTGAATAGAAAGTCTTTTGCGTCTCTCTCTCTCTCTCTCTCTCTCTCTCTCTCTGTGCACGATCAGAAACTGTCATACGCAGGTACTCAACACAATCAAATGCTATCAGACCTTCCGCATCGACACGGCCTTGTCTCCAACATCGGGGTAGCTCGTCTCGATAATGGATTTTGGAATGTACTTGGCAACTCTCGCATGTCGACACGAAATGGCGTTTTGCATCCTTTTACATCCATGACCACTAGTACTTCTCCTTCAGCTTCTCGAACGTTTCCCATGTTCCTCGGTGTTCAAACCAAGGGCTCTTTTGGAACTCCGATAGTAGCACCGTCTTCTCTTCTCTCTGGATATTTTACGTGGAAAACCCTAAATGGGAAAAACCACGGGAGTCCTCAAACTCCAACTATCACTATGAACAGGGATGTACACTGGTGAAGCTACAAGGCAACAACCTTGAGCTCACTGTCTTCGCCACAGGCGGCGGTAATACACAGAGGCAATGACCTCTTCGTCTCTCTCTCTCTCTCTCTCTCTCTCTCTCGGCTGCTCTCACTTCGCATAAAAATGAGCAACAACATAAACTGTTTGCCCTAAGTCATATTTATACACATATGACTTTCGGGCTATTTACAAATATAGCCTCAAGGGCTCTTGGCAAACATATTCATAAATATGTCCCCGCATCCGGATCTCTCTCCGGGTACATTCGTCATCCGGCTCCGTAACCGGGGTCTTCAGCATCCGGCTCCGTAACCGGGGTCTTCATCATCCGGCTCCGTAGCCGGGGTCTTCATCATCCGGCTCCGTAACCGCAACCGGGCTTGCCGTCATTTATCTCCGGACATCCCATCCGGAGGGACCGAAATCCCAACAAACTCCCCCTTCACTTCGGCATGGGATGTCTCTCCAATCCGATCCTCTTCCGGCATGCTTCCAGCTTGTCGGGTGTGAGCACTTTGGTCAGCATATCTGAGCCGTTCTCGTCCGTGTGGATCTTCGTCAGCACGAACTCCTGGTCTTCTATCCTTTCCCGGATCCAGTGATATCTTCGCTGGATGTGCTTCGTCCGGGAGTGATAGGCCGCGTTCTTCGCAAGGTGGATGGCACTCTGACTGTCGCAGTAGAGTCGGTACTCCTCCTGCCGGATACCGAGCTCTCTAATGAAGTCCTTCATCCATATCATTTCCTTGCCGGCTTCAACAGCCGCCATGTACTCCGCCTCCATGGTTGACAACGCAACCGTCTTCTGCAGCCTCGACTGCCACGAAACAGCTCCCCCTGCATACGTCATCACATAACCTGATGTGGACCGGCTGGTGTCTGCATCAGCCGACATATCCGAATCGGTAAAGCCGTCGAGTTCGGGCTTACCGGAGCCGAATCGGAGGCACACGTTTGCCGTGCCCTTTAGGTATCGGAGTATCCACTTGACCGCGTTCCAGTGCTCCTTGCCGGGATTGCTCATGTACCGGCTCACCACTCCGACTGCGTATCCTATGTCCGGTCTTGTACACACCATTGCGTACATCAAGCTTCCGACGGCAGAGGCATATGGTACTTTCATCATGTCCTCTTTCTCAGCCTTTGTCTTGGGGCTTTGCTTGCTGGACAACTTGCAGTTTGCTGGGAGAGTTGATCCGACCGGTCTTGCTTCCGACATGTTGAACCGGTGAAGCACCTTTGTTACGTACTTCTCCTGTGACAGCCACAACTGCTTCTTCTTCCGGTCTCGGATGATGTGCATCCCTAGTATTTGCTTCGCCGGACCCAGGTCCTTCATTGAGAAGGTTCGGTGAAGTGCTTTCTTCAGCATCCGTATCTTGCCCTGGTCCCGTCCGACGATCAACATGTCGTCCACGTAGAGGAGGAGTATTAGAGAGTCTCCTCCTTCGAACTTCTTCACAAACACGCAGTGATCGGACTGCGTTTTGTGGTACCCTTCGTCGGTCATGAAGGAGTCGAACTTCCGGTACCATTGCCGGGGAGCCTGCTTCAGTCCGTAAAGGCTCTTCTTCAACCGGCATACCAGGTGCTCCTTCCCTTTCTTCTCGAATCCTTCCGGTTGCTGCATGTAGATCTCTTCTTCGAGGTCACCGTGAAGGAATGCCGTCTTCACGTCCATCTGTTCTACCTCGAGGTCCATGCTTGCCGCTATGCTCAGCACCGTCCGGATGGAGGTCATCTTCACTACCGGGGCAAATATCTCGTCGAAGTCGACGCCCTTCTTCTGCTGGAACCCCTTCACCACGATCCTGGCTTTGTATCTCGGGGGGTTTCCGGCATCTCCCGGTTTCAGCTTGAACACCCACTTGTTTCGAAGTGCCCGCTTTCCTTTCGGCAACTCCACAAGTTCATATGTGTGGTTCTCATGCAGGGAATCCATCTCCTCCTGCATGACACTTAACCACCTGCGGCTATGGGTGTCAAGCTTTGCTTCTTCAAAACTCTCCGGCTCCCCCTCGTCGGTTAGCAGCACGTGCTCTGTTTCCGGAAATCTCCGGGGGGGCCTTCTCTCTCTTAGAGGGTATCTCCGTTCCGGAGCTTCGGTAACCGGCTGCTCCGTTTCCTCTTCATCCGAATCCATTTCGGGATCGGGGCCGGTTCCGGTATCAGTTTCATCTTCCTTGGCCGGTTCTGTTTCTTCACTGTCTTCGGCCGGATCCTCGAGTGCTAACCGGTCCCTTGCCGGTCGGGACTGCTCCTCGTAGAGTTTATCCTCACCGGTCGACTTGGAGCTCTTCATCTTCTTCTCCGACTCCCAGTCGGCGAGTGTCTTGTCCTCCATGAAGATGATATCTCGACTCCTGAATATCTTCTTGTCGACCGGGTCCCATACTCGGTAGCCGAACTCGTCGTCGCGGTAACCGAGGAATATGCATGGCCGGGTCTTTGGATCTAACTTTCCTCTCCGGTCCTTTGCCACATGCACGTATGCGAGACACCCGAACACCTTCAGATGCCGGTAGGACACTTCCTTACCGGTCCACACTTTCTGCGGCGTGTCTCCGTCCAAAGGTACTGAGGGTGATCTATTTATCACATACGTCGCCGTCGACATTGCCTCAGCCCAAAATCCCTTGGGTAATTTCGCATGCGCCAGCATACTCCGGACCCTCTCCATTATGGTCCGGTTCATCCTCTCGGCAAGCCCGTTCAGTTCCGGCGTCTTCGGCACAGTAAACTCGAGCCGGATTCCCTTCGAGCGACAGTACTCCTGGAACTGCCCCCGGTATTCCCCTCCGTTATCCGCTCGTATCGCTTTCAGCTTCTTGCCGGATTCCCTTTCCACTCTCGCGTGGAGTTCTTTGAAGACGCACAACACATGGTCCTTTGTCTTCAACGGTGCCGTCCACAGCTTCCGGCTGTGGTCATCAATGAATGTCACGAAGTACTGGGCTCCGCCATGTGACTTCGTTTCTACTTGACACACGTCAGTGTGCACCAGCTCCAATGGTGCGCTACGTCTCGTCGGTGGCCTTGAGTGGAAGGAGGTCCGGTTTTGCTTACCGGCCAGGCAGTCGGTGCACTTCTCCAGGTGCACATGCTTCACTGGAATAAGGTTGTCTTCTACAAGCCTCTTCATCCCCTTCTCACTCATGTGGCACAGTCTCTTGTGCCACAGCTCACCGGCAGTGTTGGCTGCCACGTTCAGCTCCTCCGGACATAGCCGGGAATTCATCAGGTACAGTGTGTTGACCTTCCGGGCCCGAGCCACTATCAGGCTCCCCTTGCTGAACTTCATGACACCGTTCCGGATGCTACCCGTGTAGCCTTCATCATCTAGCCTCCCGGCCGAGATCAGGTTCAATCGGACCTCCGGAACGTGTCGCACATCCTTCAGCAGCATCTTGCATCCGGTTGATGTCATCAGCCACACGTCTCCTATGCCGGCAATCCGGCATGTGCCTTCATTTCCCATCTGGACACAGCCATGCTCACCGGCTGTGTAGGATGAGAAGTATTTCTTCTCCGGGGTCAGGTGGAACGACACTCCGGAATCGACCACCCGGTGACTTCTTCGAATCGGTGTCGTCGGCTCCGTTGTCCTTTCGGTAATGCCGACAATTCTTCCGGAAGTGCCCCGGCTTCCCACAGTGGAAGCATGTGGGCCTTCCTCTTGACTGCGACCGGGTCCCCGACTTCTCCCGTCTTTGCGGACTCCGGTTCCATTGTCTTCCCCGATCCGATTCGGTAAGCAGCATCTTCGGATCGGAAACCGGTTCTTTATCTCTCCGACGCGCTTCTTCGTTCAAAATGCTTGTCTTTACCGTTTGTAGAGACAAGTTATCTTCGGTGCAGGAGGTGCTGAGAGTCACCACCAAGTTCTCCCAGATTTCCGGCAATGTAAACATCAGAATGATGGCTTGCATTGCATCCTCCAACGGGAACTTGATCGCCGCAAGCTGGTTCACGAATCCCATGAACGTGCTCACGTGTTCCACCATATTCTCGCCGTCCCGGTACTTGAGGTTCACTATCTTCCTCATCAGGGAGGTCCGGTTCAACGCATTCTTCCTCTCGTAGAGGCCCGACAGCTTCTTCCACATCTCATATGCGTTGGTGTCGTTCGCCACATGTTGTAGGACGCTTACATCGACATATTGGCGGATCGTCGCTACGGCTCTCCGGTTCAGGAGCTTCCACTCCGACTCTATTACTCCCTTGGGTATCTCGGCATTGTCGATCGGTTCGTACAGGTCTCGAACGATGAGAAGGTCTTCCATCTTTATCTTCCAGTCGGCGTAGTTCTGTGAGTTCAACACCATCATGCCCAGAGGCCCACTACCGCCGCCTTCCATTTTCTGTGTTACCGTCGCTCTGATACCACTTTGTTGAAAAACAGTGCTCGGCCACAACCGAGGAATAGGATCAACTCACAGAAAACGGGAAATACAAAGTGCACGAGGACAATAGAGAGAAAGGTACACTGGATATTTTACGTGGAAAACCCTAAATGGGAAAAACCACGGGAGTCCTCAAACTCCAACTATCACTATGAACAGGGATGTACACTGGTGAAGCTACAAGGCAACAACCTTGAGCTCACTGTCTTCGCCACAGGCGGCGGTAATACACAGAGGCAACGACCTCTTCGTCTCTCTCTCTCTCTCTCTCTCTCTCTCTCTCTCGGCTGCTCTCACTTCGCATAAAAATGAGCAACAACATAAACTGTTTGCCCTAAGTCATATTTATACACATATGACTTTCGGGCTATTTACAAATATAGCCTGAAGGGCTCTTGGCAAACATATTCACAAATATGTCCCCGCATCCGGATCTCTCTCCGGGTACATTCTTCATCCGGCTCCGTAACCGGGGTCTTCAGCATCCGGCTCCGTAACCGGGGTCTTCATCATCCGGCTCCGTAGCCGGGGTCTTCATCATCCGGCTCCGTAACCGCAACCGGGCTTGCCGTCATTTATCTCCGGACATCCCATCCGGAGGGACCGAAATCCCAACAGGCATATGCTTCTCGTTCATCATGGACTGCGCTACTTCAAGGATGTACCGATTTTTGCACTCGGCTACTCCGTTTTGTTGCGGAGTGTGTCGGCAAGTGAATTCTCGCCGAATTCCTTCCTTTCAGAGATACGCCGTGAAATCGTCCGACAAGTACTCCTTGCCGCCATCCGATCGAAGGCATCGTACATGTCAACCCGTGGCTTTCTAAACTTCATTCTTGAAATTTTGGAAGTGTCCGAACACTTCGCTCTTTTGCCGCATCGGGTAGATCCAAGTGTGCCTAGAGAAGTTGTCGATGAAGAGCACGTAATATCGGCATCCGCCGAATGTAGCCGTCTGCGCCGGTCCCCATACGTCGGAATGGACTACGTCGAGTAGACCTTTGCTCACGTTTCGCTCTTTCGGGAATGGGTGTTGGTGTTGCTTGCCGAATTGGCACGCTTCGCATACACCTTCAATCTCCTTCTCTTTGAATGTCGGGATTCCGATGACGACTCCTTTTGATTTCATTGCTTTGAGTTTGTTGAGATTGATGTGGCCGATTCGCTTGTGCCATAGCTCTATGTCGGAGTCGGCTTTCGTGTTTTTCGTGAACATGGCGGATTTCATCTCACGTGAATCGAGAATGAACATCCAACCCTCTCTTCGTCCGCGTGCGATGAGTCGGCCCTCTTTTTCGATGAAGCAACCGCCTTGATTAAATCGAACTTGCATCCCTTGCTCTACAATTTGGCCGACGAAGACCAAATTCTTCGTAATGGTCGGTACATGCAAGACATTTTTAATGTAATTTTGCTTACCTTCTTTTCTGAACGGAACATTGCCAATGTGCTGAATCAGGTGCGTAGTGTCGTCTCCGGTTTCGACATAGCTGGGTTGGTCCGGCTCTCGAAGTTCTCGGAACCATTCTTGATGCGATGTCATATGGTTCGAGGCACCGGAATTGACGAACCATACGTCTTCCGGACTGGAGGCACTAGTTGAGGTAGCGGTTGACATAGAGTTTGCTCTATGTTTCATCATGAACATTCCGCCACGGTCGGAGTTGTGCGCATACATTCTGCCACGATCTTCGTAGTCGGAGTTGTGTGCGTAATTCGTGAGTTGTCGGCTTGTGGAAGCCGATTCACGCATCTTCTTTCAGCACTCTTCTTCATTGTGGCTGAGCTTTCCACAATATCCGCATTCGGTTGCGTTTTGACGGCTCGGGCCGGAGTGGAAGCTCCCCCTTCTTGCGAAGGTTCCTTGTTGGCCTCTGTTTTGCGGCCGAAATTGGGAGTTGTTGTCATAGGTCGGACCTCGTCTGCCTTGTCCTTGGCCGAATCGGCCTCTCGCTCGTCCGCGTCCTCTTCCTCCATTAGAGTGTGTGTAGAGCATGTGGCCTTCCGACTCATTGCTCCTTGTACGCACGTGGTTTTCTTCGACCAATAGCATTGATTGGAGGTCGAAGAAGGAGGGAGATTTCTCCCGTGCTAGAACGGCGGTTCGCATTGCGCCGAACCGTGGTGCGAGGCCGCCGAGGCATATTTGCACCATCTCATCATCATCTATACTTACGCTTATTGAGCCGAGCGAGTTGCAAAGCTCCTTGATCTTCAAGGTGTATGTTGTGATGGACATGTCCCTTTGTTGAATGTTGTTCAACTCTTGGCGGAGTTGAAGCTTCATCGCGGTCGTGTTGGTGGCGAAAATCTTTCGTAGATTTTCCCACGCTTCCTTCAGCATCTTGGCTTCTCGATTGTAACCGAGCATGTGGTCGTGAACACATGTCGCCAAAAAATACATCATGCGGCTTGCGGCTTGCTCCCATGTTGCGTATCCGGGAGCTGCTTCGGCGGGTCGGTCTTCATGCGCTCCTTTGATGTAGCTCCAATAGCCTTTGTCCGACAAGGTATTGGTGCATCTTGTACTCCCAAGATGCGAAGTTGTTTCGATCCAACTTCTCGGTAGGGAGAGCGCTCCCCATTTGAGTATTCATTATGTCGATTCTTCTTCTTCTTCTTCTCTCTTCGAATGCGAGCTATGTAGCGAAGCTACGATAGCTATGAGCCGGTTCTTGGTCGTCGGCGTAGAGCACAAAACACGATCACGATGAGGCGAATGGGCTAGATCGAGCTACCAAATCACTCTGATACCATGTAAAGAATCAAGAGATGGATTCTTGTGAAGCGGAAGAGAGGTGAGTTATGTGTGTGTGTAAGAGAGAGAGAGAGAGAGAGAGAGAGAGAGAGAGAGAGAGAGAGAGAAACACAAAGAATACGCAACGTAAAAGTATATTGACAAAGGAGAAAGACTCAACATTTTACAAGGTGGGAGGAGGGTGCTTTATGTAGTCACCCTCTCTCTCCATTAACTACAAGAGTCATGGAGCATGGGGAATGTGTCATAGAATATGATTCTATGATTCATACTAAATGCTAGAATACAAAGTGGTGACATAATGGTGACTCTTGACCGTTGGAGTGTCTCTTCACTCTCAAGGTGAATTCACACACTAGACCAAGTTGAGCTTGATTCTCAACACCAATTGACCAAATAATAAAGTTTGTTGCAAACAAACTTGGAGTCAAGGACGGCAAGAACTTCATACTCTGGGCAGGCGTCTAACTCAAGCGGGGGTGGCGGTGGTGTAACACGATCGGGAATAGTGTTTGCTTTATAAGGGTCAAGAAGAGAACTATAGAAGATCAGATGTATCTGAAGATGTGGAGGAAGATCAAGGTGGAATGTGACATCATTAACCTTACCGGTAATATGGAAAGGACCGAGTCGTCGATAATCCAACTTGTCGCACGGTCGAGTAGTCTTGATGTGACGACGTAAGAGCCATACTCGATCTCCAATGGCAAAAGAGGAGGGAAGCCGATGAAGATTCACATAAATCTTTAGTGTGTGTTGAGCATGACAAAGATGAGTAGAGAGATCTATCTGGATCTTGCATAGCCTCTCCAAATGATCCTCGGCACGCAGATTGGTAGGTAGCTCCGGGATGTCGATCACAGACCAACGAGAATGAGAACTAGTATAAGTGTAAAATGGGGAGACCCAAGTCGAGGAGTGAATAGCTTTATTATAAGCAAACTCCGCAAAGTGGAGAATATCAGCCCAATCATCCTACTGATAACTCAGAAAACACCAGAGGTATTGTTCCAACGTTTGATTTGTTTGTTCCGCCTGCCCATCGGTCTGGGGGTGGTAGCCGGAGGAGAGGTTACAAGAGACCTTGACCATCTTGAAGAGATGCTTCCAGAATTAGGAGACGAATCAAGGTCCTCGGTCACTGATGATACTGTTTGGGAGGCCATGATGTTGAAATACCTCACGCATGACAAGGGTGGCGGTTTCCTCACTAGTGATGGCCTTAGTACATGGCACAAATTGTGCCATCTTAGTATATCGATCAATGACGGTTAAGATAGCATCAAAACCCTTCGAGACCGGCAAATCTATGATAAAATCAAGACAAATAGACTACCACGGCTTACTTGGAATCGGTAAGGGTTCCAACAAGCCATATGGATGATGTCGTGGTATCTTTGCTCGACAACAAGCATGACAAGTCCGAATGTAGTCGTCGACAAAACATCGCATATGGGGCCACCAAAAAGATCGTTGAACTAGATCCAACGTCTTCGTACTACCGAAATGTCCCGTTGTATGGGTGTCGTGACAATTTTCGACGATTTGAAGGCGACAGGAGCAATCGGGAACATATATGAGCTTTTTAAAGAACAATAAACCATCATGATATTCGAATTGTTGGTAGTCCATACCTGGTTGTTGAGACTAGGAACAGGATGCCCGAGAGGTATCAATGTGCGCTAGAATGGCTTGAGCAAAACTGTCCATCTTCAAGTTAGCACATATGGCATTGATAATCTGGCAATCGAGTGGAGTTTGAAAAATCCGCGTTGTGTGCAAACGTGTTGGTCCCAAGGTTACATGCTTTTGATTATCAAACGTTGGATCACCAGGACGAGGTGCAAGATATGAACGACGCGATAATGCATCTACTTCTCCTTGTTGCTTCCTGAGTCGATATGTGCTTTTGAAGTCAAAACACGTGAGGAATTGGGCCCACCGAACTTGCCGTCGATTTAGTACATGAGCGTTCTGGAAATAAGCAAGGTTTTTGTGATCACTAAAGACGATGACCTGATGTGGAGAGCTCTCTATGAAGTGCTGGCATTGCACAAATGAGTCCACAATGGCTAATAACTCCTTGTCATGTATCTTGTAGTTGATTTCCATGGCATCAAGTTTGCGTGAATGGAAAGCCACATGATGTAACTCTTCTTTATCTCCTTGTTGAGAAAGGATGCTATCGAGGGTGAAATCCGATGCATCGGCCTCCATGATGAATGGTTTGTTTCTATTCACATGAGCTAGAATAGGAGCTGATGTAAAGGCTTTCTTAATATGCCTAAAAGCCATGTCCACTTCATTGGACCAAAGAAATGCCTATCCCTTCTTCGTAAGCTGTGTGAGAGGTAAAATAATCTTCGAGTAATCTTGTATAAACTTGCGGTAGAAGTTAGCAAAACCTAGGAAACATTGAACATCTCGTAACGAACGTGGAGTTTGCCACTCTAGCACAATTTTGACTTTAGCCGGATCCATGGAGATGCCCTTTGAGGAGATGATGTAGCCTAGAAATTCCACTTGCTTGCGGTCAAAGCTACATTTTTCTAGTTTGGCATAAACACCATTCTCTCGAAGTCGTTTTAGTACTAATAGTACATGAGAATCATGCTCTTCATGGGTCTTCGAATAAATCAATAGAATCATCCAGATAGATGATCAAATAGATATCCAAGAGGTCTCTGAATATATCATTTGCCATGTGTTGGAAAACTGCGGGTGCATTGGTTAGACCGAATGTCATAACGGTATACTCGAAATGCCCATACCGCGTGTGAAAGGCAGTATTCCATTCGTCTCCCAGTCGGATCCGCACGAGGTTATACGCTCCTCGTAGATCGATTTTTGTAAAAAACTTGGCACCATTTACTCGCTCTAAAAGACTTGATATAAGAGGAAGTGCATACTTATTCCTGATGGTGACCTTATTCAAGCCGCGGTAATCAACGACGAGACGAAGTGATCCATCTTTCTTCTTGACAAAGAAGATGGGTGCACCGGTCGGAGATATCGAATGACGAATAAAACCGCTTGCCAAGTTCTCCTCTATGTAGGCTCGACGGACTTCTAACTCGGTTGGTGACAAGTTGTAAATTGGTCCCCATGGTGGCTCTGTTCCTGGTTGTAAATCGATGGGACAATCGTAGGGAAGATGATGAGGAAGAGTACCGGCTTTTACCTTGTCAAATACATCGGCATAAGGATGATATTTCGCCGGAAGTTGCACTGAGGATTCCTTCTTAATATTGGTGGAAGGATGTACTGATATTGCAAATAGAAACATTGCCTCCTTGTGTCCTTCGCGTAATTGATGGAGTGAAAGGGTTGAAACTTGATGAGTAGACTCTTGGGGTTGTGAATACCGGACTTATCTTGTTCTCCAATCTATGTCTGGATTATGTAATTCAAACCAAGGTAATCCCAGGACAATAGGATGCTCTGGACTACTAATTATATTAAATGATACCACACACACAAAACTACCTAGGACAACTTGAATGGGTTCTGACTCTTCTACAATATTCCCGGAAGCAATGAGACGACCATCAATAACGACTACAGATGCGGGGCAAGGAAGTTTTCTTAAGGATATTTGAGAAGCTTGGGCAAAATTTCGATCCATGAAACAAGATTTGGCTCTGGAATCTAAAATTGCTAAGACGTGTACTGGAGGAGTACTTTTAGTACTAACCATGACTTGGGCTAAGAACACATTGCTAACTTGCTTTGAGGGAATGGAACCACTAATGGGTTGTACAGATCTAGGGTTGTCCAACCAAACGACCCCTATTTTGGCTGGACTTAATCGTTTAACTCTTCTTCTAATTGACTAAGGATTTCAAATTTGTTTGAGATACTTGGGCTATGAGTACTATTAATACTATCGGACACTCTATTAGTACTATTAATACTATCTGACACTCCTAAGGGAAGAATTGATCGGGGTTTAGTACATGCTACGATTTGATTTACCTGTCTTCTTGGCCTATGGGGGCAGTTGATTGCAATATGCCCTGGTCCACCGCAATAAAGACATAATCGATTTGCACGTCGTCGTTGCTTTTCTTCTTCCGATAATGGGCCATGTTGACGCATGGTGTCGATCTCCATCAGTGTCAGAGTATTTGCTTGAGATACGTCTCGTGCAAACGGTTTAACTGCGACTGAGGTGTATGTGGGCTCCAACCTAGGCGTGGTATTTGTAATTGACGTTCAGAACGTCGTTCGAAAAGGCGGTTGTCGCATTGGACCGCTCGACTGATTGCCTTTGTAAGAGACTTTGGTTCTTCGGGGAACGTTAGGAGTAAATCTTTGACATCATTTCGCAGGCCGTAGCGAAACTGCTCCATTAGTGCCTGATCATCCCAGGGGATATCGGAGGTGAGTAGATGGAAATCCGCCACGTAGGCAGAGGCTGGACGATCACCTTGACGCAATCGTCGGATTTTGTTGATCGTTGTCCTGATGCTGTTGGTATCTCCAAAGCATGCTTTAAACTTGCTAATAAAGTCTTCAAAGTTATTAAGCAAGGGTGATTGTTTTTCTAGAAGCGGAGCAAACCATGCCAAGGTTGAGCCGCTATGCAACGTGCCTATTAGGCCGATTTGGGATGCATCAGTGGGGTATCAGGAAGGATGCATTTGAATGACTAAGCATACCTGATTAAGGAATCCCCTAAATTGCGATCGCATTCCATCGAATTTCACAGGAAGTCCAATCTTGGGCTCTTTATGAAATCCTTGGGGACTTGATCCTTGTTGTTGCAACGCTACGATGGTTGCTTCGAGTTGTTGTACACGTAACGCTAATTCCCCATGTTGTTGCTGCATTTGCTGTTTTTCTAGAGCGATTTGTTGAAGATCCCCTAACAATCGTTGGTTTTCTTGTTCCAAGGCAACAAATTTTTCTTTTAGACCCTGTAGCTTGGAGAAAACGGATTGATATTCTTGGGCGCTAACGGTAGCCATATTATTGGAAAAAAGGGGTAAGAGGATGAGGGAAATCGAAAAGACGACTAGAGGCAAATTGGTTCAAACAGTCAGGATATAGTACTAAAATAGAGAGAGAATTAGTACTGGAGATGGGAAGTACTATTAGTACTAAGAGGACGGGACTGCGTAAGATTCCCGAGAGAGGGAGAGAGAAGAGGAGAGAGAGAGAGAGAGAGAGATAGCGAGGACGAGGGAGAGAGAGAGATGATGATAACCGATGATATATTATATGAAGAGTAAGTACAAAATGGCTATGAGGCTTAAGATTGGCGTTGAACCAATTTGGTTCAACATAATGCCTTGTGCCTCATTTTATAGTGTTCTCTGGAGGAGTCCTGAAGCTTCTAGAATGTTCCAGAGAAATCTGGAATATACATTAATGAAAACGATTACTTGCGGAAGCGTTAGAAAACAGAGAAAGTAGAGAATACACAGAGTACACAAGAGAGACAGAGAGAGAAGAACGTGAAAGCTATATTCAAAACAATATATTCACTCTCTCACATACAACTGTGCTCAGTAGCACTATTTATACAAGTCCTCATGGGACTGACAGAAGTACCGTGTACTTCAATGCTCACACGAGCTTCTGACACTTACTACGAGACTATAATTGCCTAGTAGTCTAAACTAATACTAGGCTTCCGGTTACCGATTGGATCCGGCTAACCGGCTCCCCAGCTCACCGGCTCTGTTGCTTGCCAGCTCGGTTGCTCACGGCTTACCGATCCGTCTCGCTTGCCAGCTCAGGCTTATTCAGCCGATCCGTCTCCAGTTGACCTTGCCGCTCAACACTCCCCCTCAAGCTCAACTTGAGGTTGGACCCTAGTGTTAGCCTCTATGGCAGTCAGTTCTTCCAACCGACTTCTCCTGGCGTCGCTCCGCCTTGCTCGCACTCCTCGTCCGGTCCGGTTCTGTTTGCCATGACCCTTCTGGTTCTACGTGCTTCGACCTTCTCGGTCGCCATGTCTACTCAATAGGCCCCTCTCATCTCCTTCGTTGTTATGACTCCGGCGCTTGCTGATCCGTCGGTTCCTCCGCGATGGCATCGACTTTCGCTGAATCCGTGTCTGCTTGGCCTCTAGTTGATTCAGTTCATCCGGATCCGTCTGTTGGTCCGAATCGGCTGTCCCCGATTCGTTCTAGCTCTTGTCCGAGTCGGTATCCTTCGACTCGTCTTTCGGTTTGAGGCCCTTCACCACATCAGACCACGTCCGGGTCTTGGCCTTGCTTCCATCCTCAGCTTCTTCAGCCTCCTTGTCTTCCCCTCTTCCGGTTCTTCCCTTACCGATGTCGGCAACAGTCTCTTTGCCTTTGCCCATTCTGACGGTGTCTTTGCCCCTTCTTCTCCCCCTCAAGTGCGGCATGTCGAGATGCTGAACACCAAGCATGTCGGTAAAGTGCTGCAACTTGTTCGATCCGAGCGTCTTGGTGAAAAAATTGGCAACTTGCCGATCCGTGTGAACATACCGTAGTTCAACTTCACTGCTCAGGACCCGCTCATGCACAAAGTTATATTGCACTTCTATGTGCTTAGTGTGAGCGTGGAACTCAGGGTTCTTCGCGAGCTGCATGCTGCTGATGTTATCACAATAAATTGGGATTGGGGTCGGTACCTTGATCCGCAAGTCTCACAACAATCGCCGAAGCCAAATGGCTTCATAGGTGGCAAAGGTTGCGCCCCGGTACTCAGCCTCAAAGCTTGATAGAGCCATTGTTGGCTGCTTTTTGCTGCTCCACGCAACAACTGCGCTACCTAGGGAAAACATGTAACCGGAGGTTGATTGGGGATCTGATGCATAGCCGGCCTAGTCGGCATCTGTGTAACCGACCAGCTCTTCGGTTATACCGCGCCAGTATAACAGTCCCCGGTCCTTCGTGCCACTTACATATCACAGTATCCGTTGCGCGCACTGAAGGTGCTCCACGGTCGGCTTCTACATGAACTGACTTATCATTCCGACTGGATAGCTGATGTCGGGTCGCGTGATCGTCAAGTAAATAAGGCTTCCGACAATTTGTCGGAACTGTTGCTCGTTGTAGGCCGGTCCGGAGTTGGGACGAAGCTTCTGGTTCCGGTCCAAGGGTGTGGAGACAGGTCGGCATTCTATCATGCCGAACTTGTACAACATATTCAAGACGTAATGTCGTTGTGAGAGTAATATGTTGTCGGGGGTTCGGATCACCTCGATCCCAAGAAAATAATGAAGTGTTGAGAGACAAGCTCAACATCGGCCGGATCGGCTGAAGAAGCCGAGGACCGGATCGGTTGGGACCGATCGGTTAGGCCGAGTGCGTAAACCGGGAGGTCGTTAGGAAAGATATTCTGTGAGGAATATATTTGGGAGTTAGTGTAGGAGATCTTAATGAGCATTGAAGTACTGTCAGTACTTCGGTCAATCCTTCTAGGACTTGTATAAAAGTGTTCATTGAACACACATATGTATAGAGTGTGGTGAATAGAGATTGGGTGGTTGTTGAATATAGTTCGTCTGTTTTCTCTCTCTCTCTCTCTCTCTCACTCTCTCACTCTCTCACTCTCTCCCGCGTATACTGTGTAAGCTCTAGCTCTCCATTAAACCTGAGTTTCCTTCCTTCTATTCGGTCTTAATACTTGCTTCCGCACACTACTTTCTACATGGTATCAGAGCGCGAGGGTTGAGAACCTCTCTGCAGCCGACACAGCTTGACGAAGAAGAACAAGAAGAACGATGGATAGAGGCATGGCAAGCTCGCTTCCAACAGAGAAGCTCGACAGAACCAACTACGCGTCTTGGTCCTACAAGATGCACTAGTACCTGCTCGGGCACGGCTACTGGAGTTATGTCGAAGGAGGTAATTACGCGGCACCCGAATCGACACACAGAGACTTCCCGTCGTGGGAGCAATCGGCGAGCAGGGTATTATACTGCTTCGCGTCGTGTGTGGGCGAACAACTATTGAGCTATGTTCGGGATGCAAAGACGCTGAAGGGTGCGTGGGAAAATTTGAAGAAGATTTTCGCCGCGAGCACCAGAGCCAGGAAGCTTCAGCTCCGACCGGAGTTGAGAAACCTACAACAACGCGACTTGTCGGTGGCGGAGTATACCTCGAAGATCAAGGATATCTGCGACTCCCTCGCCTCCATAGAGGTGAACATCGAGGAGAGCGAGATGGTCCAGATCTGTCTCGGAGGTTTGGCGTCGAATTTTGGAGCGTTCCGAACGGCTGTGTGTACCCGGGAGAATACGCCGTCCTTTTTCGACTTACAGTCAATGCTCCTGGTAGAGGAGAACCATGCGGGTGCGTCTACAAGCACGCACGCCGACATCAGAATGCTGTACACGGAGGGAGATAGGCCCCGTGGATGTGGAGGACGAGGCGAGTCGGCGCACAATGGAGGCGGCCGACGAGATCAAGGAAGAAGGCACCGAAGTGATGTTGACAGTAACTCCGGACCCTCCGAAAACAGGGGGAGTCGAAGCGATGAGAACCGGCAAGGGAAGGCCACTACGGAGTGCTGGTACTGTGGCAAGAAAGGCCACAGGGAAAGTGAGTGCTGGAAGAAGCGCGCCGATTCGGAGAGAACCGGTTCTGGAAACGGCTCCGGACATACCGACAAGGGAAATCGGCAGCGATCGCACTACGCCGAAGACTCCGGGAGAGCCGGAGAAGGGTCTGCCTTCGTGACGAGACACGAAGCAAACTCAATGATACAGAGCACCCTGAGATCGTACAAGGTGTGGTACGTAGACTCTCGCGCGTCAAACCACATGACGAGCCATAAGGAGTGGTTCTCGTACCTTGAAAAACCGGTACAACCTGGGGTAGTCGCAACTAGAGACGACACTCTGCATCCGATCACGAATGTCGGAGAAGTTCCCCTTAGCCATGTTGGGTAGAAAGGGAAACTCATGAATGTGCTGCACGTTCCGACAATCACGAAAAACTTGGTCTCGGTCGGACAGATCGTCGACCAAGGGATGGAGGTTCGGTTTACACACCTCGGGTGCTTCATTGAGGAAGAAGGCCGTGTAATTGCACAAGGGCGCAGAAACGGGAGGATGTTCATCCTCGACTCCACTGACGGTGGCACCACAATGTTCGCGAAGGGACAAAAATCCGAGTCGGACATCGATTTGTGGCACAAGCGAATAGGCCACGTCAACCACCAGCGGCTTCAACATCTGCAATCGAACTAGGTAGTGTTCGGATTGCCCAAATTTAGTGGTCGAAAGGCACAAATTTGTGAAGCTTGCCAGCTTGGGAAGCAACACCGACTTCACTTCCCCAACGAGCGAAATTGGAGCCGGAACAAGCTCGACCTTATACACTCCAATGTATGGGGGCCGACACAAAACGTTAGTCTTGGCGGGAGCCGATATTTCGTCTCCTTCATCTATGACCACACGCAGCACACGTGGATCTACCTCATTGAGAGGAAGAGCGAAGTCTTCGACTGTTTCCGGGACATCAAAGGGTTCGTGGAAGCCGAAACGGGACGAAAGATCAAGTGCCTGCGGTCGGATGGCGGGAAAGAGTACTTTTCCGGTCAATTCAACAGTTACCTACAACAAATGGGAATTCGCCGCGAATTCAGTTGTAGATACACGCCGGAGCAGAACGGCGTGGCCGAGAGGAAGAATCGGTTAGTTGTGGAAGCGGCACGGGCAATGCTGGAGGAGAAAAGCTTGCCCAAGTTCTACTGGGCCGAGGCGGTAAGGACTGCGGTATACATCCAGAACCGGATCGGAGACAAAGTGTCGGCGCACGAGCTATATTTCGGACTTGCGACACTTGAGGGTGTTCGGTAGCATTGCGTATGTGCATGTACCGAACGAGAAAAGGAGGAAGCTGGACGCAAAGGCCGAGAAATGCATCTTGGTCGGTTACTCGGACGAGCAAAAGGGTTATAAGTGCTATAACCCTTGCACCAAACAAGCGCGTGTCAGCCACGACGTTGTGTTTGATGAGTCCGCGTCCTGGTACCTGCCCCCAATCCGAGCTCTGACGATGAGGTCAGCGAGGCCGAGATACCTCCGGATGAGCCCGAAATCGAGACCCGCGAAGAGAGTCTGATTTCACTCCGGTTAAGTGGACCGATTGGACGACTGAGTCGGTACGACCAGTCCGATGAAGAGCCGGCGAGTAGTGGAGACTCGGCCATGCATTCCTCGCGCAGGAAGCCGAGGAGACGGTTTACGCGCAAAGAGAAAGGGAAGAAGAAGGTGTCGGATTCCGGCACGGATAGCAACGACTCAGACCGACGCGAGTCCGATTCTGAGGGAACCGGTGACGGATCTTTAAAGATGAAGACCGTGTCGACCGAGAAGGCCTCGACATCGGCTAATGCGAGATTACGCCAATCTACCCGCCAGAAGAATCCTGTTTTGCGGTTCGGATACAACGAGTACATGGCGCATCATTATGCGTGCATGAACCGTGTAGCGGAAGTGCGTGAGCCGGAGAGCTACGCAGAAGCGGCTAAAGACGCGAATTGGCGTGCTGCGATGGAGGAAGAGATGCACGCATTGGCAGAGAACGAGACCTGGACCTGGTTGACACACCAACAGGGGTAAAACCGATCGGGTTTAGGTGGGTGTACAAGGTCAAGTACAACACTGATGGCTCGGTCACCCGGTACAAGGCTCGGCTAGTGGCAAAGGGCTACGCGCAGAACACGACATCGACTACGATGAGACATTTGCACCGGTCGCGAAAATGACGACCGTCCGTGTTTTGCTCGCAGTAGCCGCGACCAAGGGGTGGCACCTACATGAAATGGATGTAAAGAATGCGTTCCTGCAAGGTGACCTTGAGGAACAGGTGTACATGGTACAACGCCCCGGATTTCACTCCGGAACGAACTCCTCGGCAATATGCCGACTGAAGAAGTCCCTTTACGGACTGAAGCAAGCCCCGCGTGCCTGGAACGCGAAGATCACGCAACAACTGCGTCGGATGGGCTTCGTCATGTCAAAATCGGACTCTTCCCTGCTCATCCGGAAAGGTCGACTCGGACCGGTTAGTATTTTACTATATGTTGATGACTTGGTCATCACCGGCGTCGACCTAGGTGAAATCGACTGCGTGAAGCTCCAGCTTGCGGCATCGTTCGACATGAAGGATCTGGAGGACCTTCATTACTTCCTCGGGATCGAAGTGATCCGTACCTTCGAAGGCATATTGATCAGCCAACGTCATTACGTGTTGGGTATGCTCTTCAAACTAGGGATGGCCGACTGTAAGTCCATCTCGACTCCTCTGGACAGAACCGTCAAGCTTCGTCCCGATACGGGAAAGGTATGCGACCCGACAAGGTTTCGACAAATTGTCGGAAGCCTCATATACTTGACCATCACCCGACCCGACCTCAGTTATCCAGTCGGGGTAATCAGTCAGTTCATGGCGCGACCTACCGAGGAGCACCTTCAGTGTGCGCAACGCGTACTGCGGTACGTAAGCGGCACTAAGGACCGCGGACTGCTATATCAGACCGGTGTAGCCGAGCAGTTAGTCGGCTACACCGATGCTGATTGGGTTGGCAATGCCGCCGATCGCCGATCCACGTCTGGATACACGTTCTCCCTTAGGAGTGCCGCGATCGCGTGGAGTAGTAAGAAGCATCCGACAGTTGCACTGTCGAGCACCGAAGCTGAGTACCGAGGAGCGGCTGCCGCGACATGCGAAGCCATATGGTTGAAGCGACTACTTAAGGACCTGCAAGAGGAGGTGTCAGATCCGACGACGATCTACTGCGACAACCTCAGCAGCATCCAGCTCGCGGAGAACCCCGTTTTCCACACACGGACCAAGCACATTAAGGTGCACTACCATTTCGTTCGTGGGCGTGTCCTTTCCGGTGAAGTCGAACTTCAGTACGTTCCGACGGATCGGCAGACTGCCGACATCTTCACCAAGCCTCTTGGTCTGGACAAGTTGCGGCAATTCTTAGGTGCGCTCAGATTGCGTCACCTCGACGTGCCGAACTTGAGGGGGAGAACAGTCCCGAACGACCAAGCAAGGCAGCAGGAAAGGAGCGGAGACTGCGACACCGAGTCGGTTGTCGAGTTCGACTTCGGATCGGCTGAAGAAGCCGAGGATGGACCCGCGGAGAAGTTCGGAAGCGGACAAAAGGGGAGCAGCCGAAGGAGAGAGCCGAAGCCAACCACGCATGGGGAAGATGATGCCACCAAGGGCGAGAAGACCGAAGACGAGTTGGAGACAACCAACTCGGATGAGAGCGAAAACCGATCGGAGGTAGCCGAGTCGGTTCGGATGTTTGCTTCAGATATGCTGAATCAACCAAGGCCTAAGCGGAAGAAAAGGCAGTAGGAGAAGTGTCAACACCGCAACAGCAAAAGATCTGATAAGGGCCACATGAGCAGACAAGCCGACCGGAAGGGTCGAAGCGCACGGAGTCGAACAGGTCGAGGAGCGCGAGCGAGGCGTAAAGCCAGGAGGAACCGGAGATGTGAGCCCGAAGATCCCGAAGAGCCTCAAGTTGAGCTTGAGGGGGAGTGTTGAGAGACAAGCTCAACATCGGCCGGATCGGCTGAAGAAGCCGAGGACCAGATCGGTTGGGACCGATCGGTTAGGCCGAGTGTGTAAACCGGGAGGTCGTTAGGAAAGATATTCCGTGAGGAATATATTTGGGAGTTAGTGTAGGAGCTCTTAATGAGCATTGAAGTACTATCAGTACTTCGGTCAGTCCTTCTAGGACTTGTATAAAAGTGTTCATTGAACACACAGATGTATAAAGTGTGGTGAATAGAGATTGGGTTGTTGTTGAATATAGTTCGTACGTTTTCTCTCTCTCTCTCTCTCTCACTCTCTCTCTCTCTCCCGCGTATACTGTGTAAGCTCTAGCTCTCCATTAAACCCGAGTTTCCTTCCTTCTGTTCGGTCTTAATACTTGCTTCCGCACGCTACTTTCTACATGAAGGTCCCCTAGGTCCTTCATCTCAAATGCGTCCGACAACTGGGACTTGATGCGGTTGACTTCTGGAAGACCTGGTCCGGTGATGACTAAATAATCAACATACAGCAGGATACATACTGGACCGGTTGAGCCTTGCTGGATGAACAACAAAGAGTCGGACTTGCAGGCCGCGAACCCCATCTTATGCAACCGGTGCGTGATCTTCGCATTCCAAGCTCGAGGGGCTTGCTTCAGGCCGTAGAACGACTTCTTCAGCCGGCATACCGCCGACTTGTTCATCTCCGATTGAAAACCGAGGGGCTGAGTCATAAAGACTTCTTCTTCAAGATCACCTTGAAGAAATGCATTCTTCACATCCATCTGATGAAGATGCCACCCCCTTGCCGCAGCAACCGCCAACACCGCTCGAACCGTCGTCATCTTCACTACAGGAGCGAAGCTCTCGTCGTAGTCGATTCCGTTGGTCTACGCATATCCCTTCGCCACTAACCGAGCCTTGTACCGGTTAACTAAACCGTCATTGTTGTACTTTACTTTGTACACCCACTTGCATCCGATCGGTTTATAGAGATGAGGAGGGTCAACCAGGTCCCATGTCTCGTTGGCAGCGAGTGCCCGCATTTCTTCGTCCATAGCAGCACGCCAATTTGCGTCCTTTGCCGCTTCTGCGTAGCTCCCTAGCTCACGCACTTCTGCCACCTTAGTCATGTACGCGTAGTGATGCGCCATGTACTCATTGTACCCGTACCGTTTGATGGGATCCTTCTGGCGGGTAGACCGGCGTAACTCACCGTTACCCGATTTGAGGCCCTTCTTGGCCGGATTGGTCTTCGTTACTGAAGATCCGCCATTCTGCTTGCCGGAGTCGGACGCACACCGATCCGACTCATCGTTGCTGGTTTCGAATTCTGGCATCTTCTTCTTCCCTTTCTCTTTGCGCGTGAACCGTCTCCCTCGGTTCCTTGCGCGGGGAGTGCACGGTAGAGTCTCCGCTACTCGCCGGTTCCTCATCGGACTGGTCAGATTGACATAGTCTCTCGTTCGGCCCACTCAACCAAAATGATTCCAAACTCTCATCCTGAGTCCACGCTTCATCATCATCTACCTGGGCCGGTTCAGGCGCACTAGCCTCATCCTCTGGCATTGGATCGGATTCGGAAGTCGGAGCCGGTAAGGAGTACCACAATGCTGATTCATCGAACTCGACATCTCAACTAACTCGGACCTGCTTTGTCCGGGGGTTATAACACTTATAACCCTTTTGCTCTTGAGCATAGCCAACTAGGATGCATTTTTCTGATTTTGCATCCAGCTTCCTCCGCTTCTCATCCGGTATATGCACATATGCAATGCTACTGAAGATCTTAAGGTGTCTCAAATTCGGCTTTCACCCGAAATACAGCTCGTGAGCTGACACCTTGTCATCGATCTAGTTCTGGATGTAGACAACTGTTTGGACTGCCTCCGCCCAGTAGAATTTGGGCATGCTCTTCTCCTCCAACATTGCCCTTGCCGCATCAATAAGCGACCGATTCTTCCCCTCTGCAACACCGTTCTATTGCGGTGTGTATCTGCAGCTGAACTCTCGCCGAATTCCCGTTTGATGCAGATAACTGTTGAATTGGCCGGAAAAGTATTCTTTCCCGCCATCCGACCGCATGCATTTGATCTTCCTCTCCGATTCCTGTTCCACCATGCTTTGGAGACTCCGGAAACACTCAAAGACTTCACTCTTCCGCTCAATGAGGTAGATCCATGTGTGTCGCGTATAGTCGTCGATGAAGGAGACGAAATATCGACTCCCGCCAAGACTAACATTCTGTGCCAGTCCCCACACATCCAAATGGATTAGGTCGAGCTTGTTACGGCTCCAGTTACATTTGGTAGGGGATGGAAGCCGGTGTTGCTTCCCGAGTTGCCAGGCTTCACATATTTGGGCCTTCCGACCGCTGAACTTCGGCAAACCGAAAACAACTTGTTTCGCTTGCAGGTCTTGAAGCCTCCGGTAATTGACGTGGCCTATCCGCTTGTGCCACAGGTCGATGTTCGATTCAACCTTCTGTCCTTTTCCAAACAGAGTGGTGCCAACGTCATTGGTGTCGAGGATAAACATCCTCCCGTCTCTGTGCCCTTGCGCAATAATCTGGCCCTCTTCCTCGATGAAGCACCCAAGGTGCGTAAACCGCACCTGCATCCCCTGGTTGACGATCTGTCCGACCGACACCAAGTTCTTCATGATTGTCAGAACGTGTAATATGTTCATCAGTTTCCCCTTCTGTCTGACGTGGCTCAAAGGGACTTCTCCGACGTGCACGATTGGGTGAGGAGTGTCGTTTCCGGTTTCGACTACTCCGGGTTGATCCGATTTCTCCAAAAAGGAGAACCACTCTTTGTGGCTCGTCATGTGGTTCGACGCACCAGAATCAACATACCACACTTCCTCCGATTTGGAAGTGGTCTTCTTCATCGAGTTCGCCGCGTGCTTCATCACCAAGTCTGGCCCGTTATCGTTCTTGGATCCTCCCGATCCCTTCACATAGTGCGAGCTTTGCTGACCATCCTTGCTGGCCTTGCCGGATCCGGATTTGTCCGAATCGGCGCGCTTTCTCCAACACTCGCTTTCTCTGTGGCCCTTCTTGCCATAGTACCAGCATTCTGTTGCAGATTTGTCTTGCCGGCCTCCGGCATTGCCATGACCCCCCCTGCCCATGGAAGTCCCAGAACTGTTGTCGGCATGTTCTCTGTACCTTCATTCTTGCTCTTGCCGACCGCCTCCATTGTGTGCCGATCCGCTTTCGTGTATAGCATCCGGCCGTTAGTGGGTGCGCTAGTTGACGCATCGGCGTGGCTCTCCTCTACAAGGAGCATCGACTGTAAGTCGAAAAATGACGACGTATTCTCCCTTGTACATACCGCCGTTTGGAACGCTCTGAACTTAGACGTTAGGCCCCCAAGACAGACCTGTACCATCTCGTCTTCCTCTACGGTAACGTTGATAGAGGCAAGCGAGTCACAGATCTCTTTGATCCAGGTTGTGTAATCTGCCACCGACATGTCCTTCTGTCGGACATTGCTCAACTCCTGTCGAAGTTGCAGCTTCCAGGCTGTAGTGCTCGCGGCGAAAACCTTCTTCAGGTTCCCCCAAGCCTCCTTCGGCATCTTGGCATCTCGGATGTGGCTCAGTAGCTGGTCTCCGACACTTGACGCGAAGCAGTACATCACTCTACTTGTCGATTGTTCCCACATTGGGAAGTCCTTATGTGCCGCATCAGGTGCTGTTTCGTTGGCTCCTTTGACGAAACTCCAGTACCCATGCCCAAGCAGGTACTGGTGCATCTTATACGACCAAGATGCATAGTTGGATCTGTCGAGTTTCTCCACAAGGAGCGAGCTAGCCATCCCTCTATCCATCACTTCTCTGTCTACTGTTCTTACGACCTATTAGGGTTTTCTTTCAAGCGTTTGTCGGCTGAAGAGGTTCTCAAACTTGCTCTGATACCATGAAAATGATTACTTGCGGAAGCGTTAGAAAACAGAGAAAGTAGAGAATACATAGAGTACATGGGAGAGACAGAGAGAGCAGAACGTGAAAGCTATATTCAAAACAATATATTCACTCTCTCACATACAATTGTGCTCAGTAGCACTATTTATACAAGTCGTCATGGGACTGACAGAAGTACCGTGTACTTCAATGCTCACATGAGCTTCTGACACTTACTACGAGACTATAATTGCCTAGTAGTCTAAACTAATACTAGGCTTCCGGTTACCGATTGGATCCGGCTAACCGGCTCCCCAGCTCACCGGCTCTGTTGCTTGCCGGCTCGGTTGCTCACGGCTTACCGATCCGTCTCGCTTGCCGGCTAAGGCTTATTCAGCCGATCCGTCTCCAGTCTTGCCGCTCAACAATTAATTTCCTATAATAAAACTTAAATGAAAATAATATCCTATGTATTACAATAGATGGTATAATGGTCAAGAGCTCGATTCATATGACATAAGGTCATGGGTTCGAGTCTTGCCATATCATGACACTCGCTCCGACTGTCGATAGCAATGGGCCTGGTTTCAGCTCAATCCGAACCAAAACGAAAAATCATGGCTTAATGGTTTATAGGGTTGAAGATATATAAATGGTTTGGTTTGGTTTCAAATGTTACTAATCGGTTTCGGTTCGGTTCTAAATTTACCGGTTTCGAGTGAAAGCATTCGAGTGGAAACAATTAGCTATGTCGTTGACATAGCTTAGAATTAGCTATGCAAAAAGCTACCAATGATAAATAGTCATTTTTGCACCATGAATGAAAACATTAGAATGTTTTAATTATATAAATGTGCACCATAAATTATATATCGAATTCCTAGGTCCATTATGCATGATCCATTGCCACATCACGTTGGCCATCACTTTGTGACTATTCAGGCTTAGATTATTGCCATTGTTCCTAAACCCTATTGAGTCCACCCCTCCGTTGCCGCCATTCTACACTCAGTTTCCGTCATTGTGCGGTCCAAGCATCATTTGCCACTGTTCGATTTGATAGAGTTCACTCCTCTATTGCCGCTATTCTACAGTCAGTTCTCGGCACTGTTCGGTCCAAGCATCATGTGCTATTGTTCGAGCTATTGAGTTCATCCTCCATTGCTGCCATTCTACACTTAGTTGCCACTATTGTTCGGTCATGGATTGCTGCCACAGTTCGATCCGACGGAATTCACTCCTCCACTGCCACCATTCTACACTCAGTTGCCGCCACTGTTCGGTCTTGGATTACTACCACTATTCGATCTGACGGAGTTCACTCCTCCATTGTCGCCATTCTACACTCAATTTCCGCCACTCTTCGGTCCTGGATTGCCGCCACTGTTCGATACGATGGAGTTCATTCCTCCATTTCCTCCATTCTACACTCTGTTGCCATCATAGTTCGGTCCTGGATTGCATAATTGTTTCGTCTGTTGTTTATCTTGTGTATTGCTGTGTATAATCTTGTGTATTGTGGAATAATTTTGAGTATTGTTGTTGCCCATAGTCATCTTAGCTCGTTCTTGATGGTGGTTGAGTAGCTATCACTCCGCTGCAACAAACATAAACTTACCAACGGTGGGATCATTCCTATGAATAACCGGTTTGCATATGGTTTAGTAACTAGCTACATGTCTTTTTTTGTGGAAATTTACTAATGAATATGTCAAGCCAAATGGAAGGGAAAGGAGGGTGTTTACTAATACCCATCATGGATCATTAGGATAGGGATGATGCTATTAGAACACAACAAGCGATACGAAAGTATTGGGCAGAAAAAAAGAGGAAACATCGTCAATTTTTTAAGGATACGAAAGCCACATTCGCTGAAGGTAAGGATAACATTGGTTGCGATATAGGTCTGAATACCACTAAGAATGGTTGTAATGAGACTACTATCATTGAGAGAAAGGTTGTAGACTATTTCAATGTTCATACCAAGCACATCAGCAATGAAGATAGGAAGGTAGTACTTTATAGTGATGTTGATGATCTTAACATCAATGTGCTATCTAAGATAATTGGTGTTAGTAGAAAAACTATGTACAATACAATGAATCAAATAATTTTAAATGGTGAAGGAACTAGTTTGCTAAAGCTAACAACAAGATATAAGCCAATGTTAGGAAACGGGTTCCTCCGGATCGGAAGAGAAGAGCAGAGTTGATGAGAAACTCGGCCGAGGCCGAAACCGAAATCGTGTAGACAGCCAACTCGGAAGACTATACTTATAAATAGTCTAAATATGCCCTTATGGGCTAGACTTGTAAATAATCCAAAAGGTGTACAAGTATAAGTACTTAGGGCCATCATGATGATTATTATGAGTCATTGTTAAAAGCTACTTAGAAGGTCGTTGCCTCTGTAACTGCGTAACAATAAGTGAGTGAGACTAAGAGAGTGTGTAACTATGTAGCTGTCTATTGATGAAGTAGAATCTCGAGGTCGTTGCCTCAGAGCTTCTAGTTGTACTCCTCCTTTTTAGCATAGTGATTCTATTTCTCGGGGTTTGTGAACCCCCGTGGTTTTTCCCATTTCGTGTTTCCACATTAAGATCGTGTGTCTCTGTCTCTTGTGCTATTTCTGTTTTCATACTCTGTCTGAGTGCATTCTAATTTACGTTCCCTGCACCCGAACATCCAAACGATAAGCTGATTGTGGCCGGTCACGATTCTCGACAAAGTGGTATCAGAGCGAACAACACAGGAAATGGAAGAATCATTCGGCGGCATGTTCAAGCTCACCAACTAGAACTACTCAGTGTGGAAGTCGAAGATGAGGGATATGCTGGTGGTTAAAGATCAATGCCAGAGTGTGGAAGGTGATGCACATGAAGACGAAAACATACATACGGTGCTTCATCGACATGAGCATGTACAACAATTTCAATGAAGAAAGTAAGGCTCATGAACTCTGGGAGAAGATCAACATCATATTCCAGAACAAGAATGTTGTTAATCGGGTTTCGGTATTCCGGAGCTAGTGAGGCTCCGGTACCAAGACGGCTCTAGTATGGCGGAGCACATGAATGCCTTCCAGGGATTGATAAACCAGGCAACCTCGTTGGAAGTACCTCTCGCCGATGAGGTACTCACATTACTCCTACTCGGTTCCCTATAGGATAGTTGGGAGATGCTAGTTGTCACGTTGGGCAATGCCAGGCCGGAAGGAAAACAATTATCCTTAGCAAGAGTCAAATCAAGCTTGCTAGATGAAGAAGCTCGTCGAAAGAACTGGGAGTCCAGAACCAATCCGAAGGCCTTGGTTATGGAAGATGACCACAACCGGGGAAGAGGCTGGTACTGGAGTCCCCAAAATAGGGACAAATCGAGGAAGGCCCACGTGCTTCTATTGCGGGAAGCCAGGGCACTTTCAAAAGAATTGCCGACATTTCTGAAAGGAAAAAGCGGGAGCTGATGGTGTGCAACTGGAAAAAATTTCAGAAAGCAGGAACGCCTCGGCCATCGCGACAAGTGAGGAGGAGTTGTTGCTCATTAGTGAGTAGAACGAAGTGAACCTTGTCGGCGATGAATCGACATGGGTGGTTGATTTGGGTGCGTCATTTCACCTAACCCCTGACCGGAAATCCTTCTCATCATACAAGGCCGATGATCTCGGATCCGTAAAGATGGGAAATGAAGAAGCATGCCGAATTGTCAGCATTGGAGACATGTGTTTGGTGACCTCAACTGGCTGTAGACTCACGCTGAGAGATGTTCGACACGTTCCGGAGGTTCGATTGAACCTGATATCAGCCGATCGGTTGGATGATGAAGGCTACACGGGTAGCATCCGGAATGGTGTCATGACGTTCTGCAAGGGTAGCCTAATCGTGGCTTGAGCATGGAAAACCAACACACTGTACGTAATGAATGCTCGATTATGCCGTGGGGAAGTGAATGTGGCAGCCGAAACAATCGGTGAACTGTGGCACATGAGGTTGTGCCGCATGAGCCAAAAGGGGATGCAGAAGCTTGCCGAGGACAACCTCATTCCGGAGGTGAAGAACGTGCAACTTGAGAAATGCACGGATTGCTTGGCTGGTAAGCAAAATCGAACATCCTTCCAAACAAGGCCCCCAATGAGGAAGACGATATCGCTGGAACTCGTGCATACGGATGTATGCTACGTAGACACGAAGTCGCATAGTGGTTCACAATATTTCATGACCTTTATAGATGACTATAGTAGGAAGTGGGCTTCCGTGCTATAGACGAAGGATCAAGTGTTATCTGTCTTCAAAGAGTTCTGAGCGAGGGCCGAGAGAGAAACCGGCCGTAAGTTGAAGGCAGTCCGAGCGGACAACGATAGAGAGTACCGCGAACCGTTCGAAGAATATTGCCGAAAAGAAGGAATTCGGCTTGAGTATACCGTGCCAAAAATGCCCGAGCTGAATGGGTTGGCCAAGAGAATGAATCGGACCATAAGGGAGAGATTCCGAAGCATGCTTGCAGATGCGAAATTATCGAAAACGTTCTGGGTTGAGGCGCTAATGACTGCAACATATGTGATAAACCGATGACCCTTAGTACCCTTGGATGGTGATATTCCACAACGGGTGTGGAGCGGCAAAGATGTGTCGTACTAACATTTGAGGGTGTTCGGTTGTCTTGCTTTTGTGCATGTGGCAAGGGACTAGAGGGGGAAATTAGACCCGAAATCTCAGCCGTGCATATTTCTCGGTTACAGCGATGATGAGTTCGGCTAGCTATCAGCAATGGGACTTAACGGAGAAGAAGGTGATTAGGAGCCGAGATATTGTCTTCATGGAACAGAAGACAATGATTGATTGGGAGAATGAGAAAAAGTCTCCAACCACCGAATCGAGCCGAGTCGATGCTCGGCTGGATTGTGTAGATGACAGTTCGATCGAAATCGAACCCGTACCAGTCAATCAATCTAATACTTGGCAAAATTGAGAAACAACTGATGATCAAGGGGAGTCGGCTAAATGAGGAACCGAAATCGAATCGGACGAAGAGGTTGAAGCCGAACTAACCATAACGAACGCAGGCCGAAGATACCCCCTTAGAGAGCGAATAGCCCCCTGAAGATTTCCGCATGAAGAACGCATACTGCTAACCGATTAGGGGGAGCCAGAAAGCTACAAAGGAGCTAAGAAAGATATCCACAGCTGAGAGTGGTTACGTGCCATACAAGAGGAGCTGGATTCCTTGCATGAGAACCACACATACGGATTGAGCGAGTTGCCGAAGGGGAAGAATGCACTCCGAAATAAGTGGGTATACAAGTTGAAACTAGGAGATGGCCGAAATCCACCCAGATACAAAGCACAAATTGTTGTAAAAGGGTTTCAATAGAAGAAGGGCATGGATTTTGACGAAATATTTGCCCCAGTTTTGAAAATGACATCCATCCGAACCGTGCCGAGCATTGCGGCCAGCATGGATCTCGAAGTTGAACAATTGTGATGAAGAGAGAGAGAAAAATGATAGAGAAGAGAAGAGGAAGAGAAAAGAATACTTGAATATATTATTAAGAAAATAATACAATCTTCTTATACTCCAAGAGTAACAACCCCAAATAACGACTTCTATATACTATTCTTAAAATAGTCTTTCCGTCTTCTCCCTTTCTTCTACTAATCGTATTCTCACTTCTTCTTCTTCCTCACTTCTTCTTGTAGATCTTCTATTCCTCCTTGTAGATATTCTACTCTTCCTCCTTCCTTAGATATTCTACTCTTCCCTCTCCCCAATTGCTAAGAATACCCTCATACTTATAGGTTTTTAGTTGCATTATTCTTGCTATTATTTATTTATTTATTTACATATCCTTGAGTTTGTGTGGTGCATTTTTCATATCATAATTTCTGGGTTTCATCCAAATTTATCATACAAGAAAGCTCTCTTTGTCAGCTTTCTTACGAATATTTTCTTTTGAAATTTGGATAAGAGATGAAGAAGTTACGAGCTTTTTTCTCTACCTTGCTTTTTTTGCTTAATTTCCTACATTTTTCTTCTTTTTCTTTTTTCCTACTTTTTCTACTTTTGAAAAACGCCTCTAACTTTATATATCTTCAATTTCATTTATCTTTTAACTCTTGGACCTTTCATATTGTGCTGCATTCTTCTATACCTTAGCATCAAATGTATTTTTCACGGTCTTTTCCTATGAGCAAAAATCGACTTCACATTTAGCCCCCCTCCTTGCTAGATGAGCGAAATATTTATGGTGAGCTTTAAAAGATAATGAAAAAATTCCTTCGCCTTATGGTAGGCTATAGCCAAAGGAGTATAAATACTAAAAATATAACAAACTATTGTGTGAGAAAAAACCCCCATTAAGCGGTAGGAAAAAATCTCACACTCCCAAACACCCACACACACACATTGACAATCACCATCACCATCTTTCTCCATGTCAACACAAAGAAAGATGTTACCACAATTACTATGTCTTTATCAACTCTCGAAACACAAGTAGGGCTATGCAATACATAGTTCTTGATAGAAGTAGGCATGTCAACATATGAATAAACCTTTCAAGCGAGCAGACCTTTTGCACAAAGACCTTCAAAATTTTGGGACTTGTTGGAGTTGTGACCTTTTGAATTACTTTGATATTTGTTTCATCAACATGACTTCCTTCTTGGAACACCACATTCTCCACATTACCTTGTCTTTTTATAAGGTCTTTCTTTTTCACAATACCTAATCGTCGAAGCTTTTGGGCAATTGGTATACTTTCCTTCAATTCGATGTGGTGCTTAATGGCTTCTACTCTTACACGTGAACAATAATCTATGAATAACTTTAGGAACTTAGAAAGATGAGAAATAAACTTTAGATCCTCTTCTCCTTGGGCATCGTTTGAAATCATCTTCTTTTTCCCCTTTAAGGTGATAACACCTTCAATGACTTCTCTTTTATCCTAAGACACCATGTGGAACAATTGTTTTTCCCAATCCCACAAAGATCCATCACTTGTTACGATTTCCTCTTCTTGCTTTCCTTTCTCGATAGATGTTTTCTTCTCCTTTATACATTTGATTAATAATTGTAGATACAAGTCATAGAAGTTGCTAAACCCCTTCGATGGTGATAAATTTATCATACTCCAATTCTTTATCACATGTAATTCTTGCATCCAAGGTCTTACTAACACCAAGGAACAAGATGACCCTTTAAGGAGTATTACATGTAAATCCATGGAAATAGATATGCAAAAACACTCAAAATCCTCTATAACTCCAAAATGAGAGGCTAGACATTCATCAACTATGTCTACCTTGATAGAGGACTTTTGATATATAGGATTTCCAATCTTACTCACGACAACATTATATGTAGGCTCAATTCTAATACCACTATCTACTAAGGCATCCTTAATTAAAAGACTGGTAATGGTTACCAAAATAGTGGGTCGAATATCCTTTCAATCATCTACTTGCACAATCTTTGCCCCATATAATGTCTTTATACTTTGTTGTACACTCGATGCATATCCCAACTCCTTTTTTAGAAATGGAGAAAATTGAAGAAGTTGTGGCCAAGTGATGCAATGTCCACCAGAGATTAGCTTTTGCTTGAGATCAAACGGTTCCATACCTTTCCCCATCAACATATCATCAATTTTAATCTTTCTTTGTGGATACTTCTTTCTAGGCCCATCCTCCAAGTTAGTCTCCTTAGACTTCTTCTTTTGTTGAGAGTTACTAGCCTCTCCTTCCAACTCTTTATTTTTATGTGATGCAGTAGTTGTCTTATTGCATGCAACATCACAATCTTCAACTATATCATACACAAAATCAAGCAGATTTACCTTAGGGGGACTTGTTAGAATTTGCACTAAAGTACTTTCCTCTCCAACATGGTTGTTGAGTTGGTGAAAGTTGTTGCTAGTGTTGTTTTGATTACTTTGAAATTGATAAATGTCTTGACCCCAATCACCTTGTCGTCCTGAAGGACATTGTGTAGATATATGTCCCTCAACACCACATGTGTAGCACACAATCACTTTCCTTTGTCTTGGAACATTGCGAGTTTGACTTACATTAAAATTTGCTTGCATGTTTTGGATTTGTGGAGAGATTTCATCGAGACGTTGATTTACTTATGCCAAGAAACCTCCTTCCACCTTAGGTTGAGTAACTTCTTGCATCACCGGAATATTAGGTTGATATGTCATAAAAATATTAGGGAATACTTTATCTCCATACACAATTGGTGATTGTTGAAGAATAGGAGATTGAAATGTTGCAACCGTTGAATCCACTCTCGCTTGTAGAACTTGGATTTGTCTATTATAGGCTTGACAAGTTTGGATAAGCACTTGGAAAGTTGTAGGATCCTTTAGATTTGCCTCCAATGAAAAGTGTGGACTTAATCCCGGTTTGAAGCGGCCCATCTTAAACCATTCATCCTTCGTTCCACCATGTAGTCGAATCCATGTAGTCCAGATGTCAATAAATTCCCTCTCATAATCGATATACTCCATTGTTGATGACATTCATAAACGAAAGAGTTCCTCTCGCACTTCAACCACATTTCGGCATCGAATATACTTAGCTTTAAATTATTTTACCAATAGTTGGTAGTCCAATTGTTGGTTTAGTGGCAAGGATTTATACCAATCCCTTGCTCGTCCATAAAAAGTGGCCACCAATAGAGGAAGTTTCTCAAAATCCTTCATCTTCCCTATTGATATTGCATGATGTTCGAAGGCGGCCAAGAATGCTCTTGCATCTTGAACCCCATCACCTGCAAAAGCAAATTGAAAAGCCATATTGGCTACAAACAGAACATGCCTTCCCTCTGATATGGAACGAATCGACCCTCCCTAGAGCACCAAAATAATGAGGAGAGAGAGAAAAATGATAGAGAAGAGAAGAGGAAGAGAAAAGAATACTTGAATATATTATTAAGAAAATAATACAATCTTCTTATACTCCAAGAGTAACAACCCCAAATAACTACTTCAATATACTATTACTAAAATAGTCTTTCCGTCTTCTCTCTTTCTTTTACTAATCGTCTTCTCACTTCTTCTTCTTCCTCACTTCTTTTTCCACACTTTTTCTTGTAGATATTCTATTCCTCCTTGTAGATATTCTACTCTTCCTCCTTCCTTAGATATTCTACTCTTCCCTCTCCCCAATTGCGAAGAATATCCTCATACTTATAGTTTTTAGTTGCGTTATTCTTGTTTTTTCTTTTCTTTTCTTTTACATATCCTCGATGTAAAGAATTTAACTCTAGTAGAGTTGAGTATTTCGAAGCGTAGTGTGTTTGTGTGAGAGTGGGTGAATAAGCAAGAGAAGAAATCAGAGAGAATAACCAGGAAATAATAAGAAAATACACAGTAGGGGGATGACAACTTATGCACTGAAGAGAGCTATATTAATTAACTAAAGATCATCAACAAAACAGAATGGGCAAAGGGGGTTTTATATATAAGTCCTCAAGGGACTGGCCTATTAAATGTGTTGATGGAATCTAACCAAGATATCCACTTCAGTATGATTTTGTCATAAGAATATCTAATATTCTTTGACCACACTAACACTCAACAACTACACGGATTACGATAAAGTGTGCTCACACACTTTTTCACACATTGTCCTTTTCTTCATAAGCACATGTTCACACAAGTTGAACTTGATTCTCAACACGCCCCCTCAAGGTCAATTGTGTGTCCTCTTAAGCTTGGTTGTCTTGGTGTAGATGAAGACCCAATCGTAGTTGGTCAGTCTACTAGACCGTGGTTTTCCCATTGTTCCTATGTACTCGATCTTGATCTAACAATGTTGATCTTGTTGATCCAAAATTTCGACCTTGTCAAGGGTGCCTACAGGGTTGGGTTTATCTCTAACTTCAAAAAATTCCGGGCTTTGGAAAGTCTTCCTCTAACTTGCCGAGTCAAGTCGGGTTAGATGTGCCGGTCTTACTTTGCCGATGCCGGTCTCACTCTTCCTCTTGTATGGTGTTGATTCTCCATGTTTTCCTTCGTCTTTTTACTTGTACTCTCCCCCAAGCTCATCATATCGAGTGGTCTAAGGCCTAAATCCACTGAGAATTGCCGTAGCTTGTCGAGACCTAGCGCCTTAGTGAAAATATCAGCCACTTGCATGTTGGTGCCAACGTATTGGAGGTCAATGTCGTCGGCCAATATACGCTCACGAATGTAATGATAGTGCACCTCTATGTGCTTAGTGCGGGCGTGAAACACCGAATTCTTTGTGAGCTGGATGTTGTTGAGATTATTGCAGTGGATCAGTATTGGCTTGTTCACCAATTCGTTGAAGTCTTTCAGCAGTCTTTTAAGCCATACAACTACAGCCCTATACTCCGCCTCAGTGCTCGATAGAGCGACTGTTGGTTGTTTCTTGGTGCTCCAAGAGACTGCTCCACTACTGAGTTAAAACATAAATCCCGAAGTGGATTGCCTATCAGATGCATTGCCTGCCCAATCAGTGTTGAGCGACAAGCTCAACCGGATCCGGATCGGCTGAATAAGCCTGTGCCAGATCGACATCCGGAAGGATGAGCCGGTTCGGTGACCCAGTGAGCAAATGAGCCGGTGAGCTGGGGAGCTGGTTAGCCGGATCCATCAGTAACCGGAAGCCTAGTAGCAGCTAGACTACTAAGGAGTTAATAGTCTCGTAGTCAGTGCCAGACGCTTGAGTGAGCATTGAAGTATGCGATACTTCTGTCAGTCCTCTCAGGAGTTGTATAAATAGTGTTGTTGAGCACAATTCATTAGAGAGAACTATTATTGTTTTGTAGTAGATTTAAACGTTCTGCTCTCTTTGTCTCTCCCGAGTACTCTCTGTATTCTGTGTACTATTCTCTTTCTCTCTTTGCTGCTACGTAGCCAAGCTGTTGTCTTACGCTTCTGCACATACGCTTTTTCATGGTATCAGAGCGCGAGGTTTGAAAACCTTCGCAGTCGACATTTGCTTTCGCAAGACAAACCCTACAGGTTGTGAGAACAGAACAATAGACAGAGAAAAAATATGGACAGAGGTATGGCAAGTTCACTTCCTACAAAGAAACTCGACCAGAGCAACTGCGCGTCCTGGTCATACAAAATGCACCAGTACTTACTGGGGCATGGGTATTGGAGCTTCGTGGAAGGAACGAATGAGGTAGCACCAGAGCGTGGACACAAGGACTTCCCAGTATGGGAGCAAGGAGCAAGTCGAGTATTATACTGCCTCGCGTCCTGTGTGCATGACCACATGCTCAGCTACATCAGGGATGCAAAGACGTCGAAAGAGGCCTAGGAAAATCTGCGTAAGATTTTCGCCACAAGTACCACAGCCCGTAAGTTGTAGCTCCGACAAGAGCTAAACAACATCCGACAAAGAGATATGTCGGTTATGGACTACACCACCAAAATAAAGGAGATTTGCGACGCTCTTGGGTCCATCAACGTGACGGTGGACGAAGACGAAATGGTACAAATCTTCCTTGGTGGTCTAGAGCAAAGGTACGGGCCAATCCGAACAATGATCTCCACCTAGAAGAAACCATCGACCTTATTCGACTTGCAATCGATACTGATGGTCGAAGAAAACCACACGAGTGGGTCTAGGACCACTCAATCGGATAGTCGGATGTTGTACACGGAGGCGGATAGGACCCGTGGGTGTGGGGGATGAGGTATATTGATTCCGGTGCGTCGAATCACATGACAAGCCACAAAGAGTGGTTCTCTTTTGTGGAGAAACCGGAACAACCAGGAGTTGTCGAAAACGGAGATGACACTCCTGACCCAATCGTGCATGTCGGAGAAGTCCCTTTGAGCAACATCGGACACAGGGGGAAGCTGATGAACGTATTACACGTTTCGACCATCACGAAAAACCTGGTGTCGGTTGGACAGATTGTCGACTACGGGAAGTAGGTGCGGTTTACGCACCTCGGGTGCTTCATCGAGGAAGAGGGCCAAGTCATTGCGCAAGGGCGTAGAGACGGGAGGATGTTCATCCTCGACACCAATGACGTCGGCACCGCTTTGTTCGCCAAAGGACAGAAGGTCGAATCGGACATCGACCTGTGGCACAAGAGAATCGGCCACATCAATTACCGGAGGCTTCAAGACCTGCAAACGAAACAAGTTGTTTTCGGTTTGCCGAAGTTCAGAGGCCGAAAGGCCCAAATATGTGAAGCTTGCCAACTCGGGAAGGAACACCGACTTCCATTCCCCACCGAACAAAACCATAGTCATAACAAGCTCGACCTTATTCATTCGGATGTATGGGGACCGACACAGAATGTGAGTCTTGGCGGGAGTCGATATTTCACCTCTTTCATCGACGACTACAGCCGGCACACATGGATCTACCTCATTGAGCGGAAGAGTGAAATATTCGAGTGTTTCCGAAACTTGCAAAGCTTGGTTGAACGGGAAACGGAGAGGAAAATCAAGTGCCTGCGGTCAGATGGCGGAAAAGAATATTTTTCCGGCCAATTCAACAGTTATCTGCAGCAAATAGGAATTCGGCGTGAGTTCAGCTGCAGATACACACCGGAACAGAACGGTGTAGCCGAGAGGAAGAACCGGTCGATTATCGACGCAGCAAGGGAAATGTTGGAGGAGAAGAGCATGCCCCATTTCTACTGGGCGGAGGAGGTCCGGATGGCTGTCTATATCCAAACTGGATCGGCGACTAGGTGTCAATGCATGAGCTATATTTCGAGCGTAA
Organism: Azolla caroliniana; assembly: GCF_043228905.1. NCBI lineage: Eukaryota > Viridiplantae > Streptophyta > Polypodiopsida > Salviniales > Salviniaceae > Azolla > Azolla caroliniana. Next base: position 9,814,477 of record NW_028230452.1, read on the forward strand.
GCCTAATTTGCGACACCTTTGGGTATTCAGTAGCATTGCATATGTGCATGTGCCGGATGAGAAGTGGAGGAAGTTGGATGCAAAGTCGGAGAAATGCATCCTAGTCGGTTACTCGCATGAGTAGAAGGGGTATAAATGTTATAACCCCCGGACGAAGCAGGTCCAAGTTAGCCGAGATGTTGAGTTTGATGAGACAGCATCATGGTATGCCTTACCGGCTTCGACTTCCGACCCCGACCCGATACCGGAGGATGAGGCTAATGAGCCTGAACCGGTCCAGTTAGAAGATGAAGAACTCGACACTCTAGAAGAGAGTCCAATCTCATTTCGGTTAAGTGGACTGAATGAGCAGCTGAGTTGGGATGACCAGTCGGATGAGGAACCGGCGAGTAGTGGAGACTCTATCGTGCTTTCCCCGCACAAGGAACCGAGGAGATGGTTCACTTGCAAAGAGAAGGGGAAGAAGAAGATGCCGGAATATGAAACCGGCAACATTGAGTCGGATCGAAGCGAATCCGACTCTGGAAAGGATGAAGGCGGATCTTCGGCAACAAAGATCGCACCGGCCAAGAAGTGCCCCAAACCGGGTAACGATAAGTTATGCCGGTCTTCCCATCAGAAGAACCCCATAAAGCGGTACGGGTACAATGAATACACGGCACATCACTATGCGTACATGACCAAGGTGGCGGAAGTGCGTGAGCCGGAGAGCTACGTAGAAGTGGCAAAGGACGCAAATTGGCGTGCAGCTATGGAGGAAGAAATGTGGGCACTTGATGCTAACGACACATGGGACCTAGTTGATCCTCCCCGACACTGCAAACCGATCGGATGTAAGTGGGTGTACAAAGTAAAGTACAATGCCGACGGATCGGTTAACCAGTACAAGGCCTGGTTAGTGGCAAAGGGATACGCGTAGACCCACGGAATCGACTACGACGAAACCTTCCCTCCTGTAGCGAAGATGACGACGGTTCGTGTGGTGCTAGCAGTTTTTGCGGCAAGGGAGTAGCATCTTCACCAAATGGACGTGAAGAATGCATTTCTTCAAGGTGATCTTGAAGAAGAGGTCTTTATGACCCAACCTCCCGATTTCCAGACGGAGATGAACAAGTCAACGGTATGCCGGTTGAAGAAGTCACTTTATGGTCTGAGGCAAGCCCCCCGAGCTTGGAATGCGAAGATCACACACCGGTTGCGTAAGATGGGGTTTGCAGCCTCCAAGTCTGACTCTTCGTTGTTCATCCGGCAAGGTCCGGACGGTCTGGTATGCATCTTGTTGTATGTTGATGATCTAGTCACCACCGGACCCGGCCTCAATGAAATCAGTCGAGTCAAGTCCCAGCTGTCGGACGCATTTGAGATGAAGGACTTGGGGGACCTTCACTACTTCCTTGGGATCGAGGTGATCCGAACTCCTGACAGCATATTGCTCTCACAGAGACACTATGTGTTGAATATGTTGTACAAGTTCGGCATGAAGGAATGCCGACCTATCTCTTCACCCTTGGACTGGAACCAGAAGCTCTGTCCCGACTCCGGATTGGCATGTGATGAGAAACGGTTCCGACAAATCGTCGAAAGCCTTATATATTTGATAATCACCTGACCCGACATCAGTTATCCGGTCAGCGTGATCAGCCAATATATGCAGAAGCTGACCGTGGAGCACCTTCTATGCGTGCATTGAATTTTTTGCGATATGTGAGCGGCACGAAGGAACGGGGATTGTTATACGGACATGGTATAACCGAAGAGCTAGTCGGCTACACTGATGCCGGCTGGGCTGGTGATGCATCGGATCGCCGATCCACCTCTGGCTATATGTTTTCCCTTGGTAGCGCGGCTATTGCATGGAGCAACAAAAAGCAGCCAACAGTGGCCCTTTCGAGCACTGACGTTGAATACTGGGGCGCTACCGTTGCCACCTGTGAAGGCATTTGGCTTCGGCGATTGATGAGAGACCTGCGGATCGAGGTGCCGACCCTGATTCTGATCTACTACGACAACATAAGCAGCATGCAGCTTGCCAAGAACCCCATCTTCCATGCTCGCACAAAGCACATAGAAGTGCACTACCACTTCGTGCATGAGCGTGTCCTGAGCGGTGAAGTGGAACTTCGGTATGTTCATACAGATCGGCAAGTTGCCGACGTCTTCACCAAACCGCTCGGATCGGACAATTTGAAGCACTTCACCAAAATGCTTGGTGTTCAGCATCTCGACGTGCCACACTTGAGGGGGAGAATGGGCAAAGACACTGGAACGGGCAAAGGCAAAGAGATTGTCGATTGCACTGGTGAGGGTAGAACGGACAGAGGGAGAGACCGGAAGAAGAAGGCCAAGACCCAGACATGGTCCGATGTGGTGAAGGGTCTGCAACCGGAAGACGAATCAAGAGTGAACGATTCGGACAAGAGCTGGAATGAATCGGAGACATTCGATTCGGTTCTATAGACGGATTCGGAAGAACCGGATCAATTCAAAGCCAAGAGGACGAGAAGGCAGCAAAAGTCGACGCCAATACGAAAGAATTGGCGAATCAGCAAGAGCCAAAGTCACAGTAGCGAGGGAGCTGAATTGGGCCTGTTGAGCAGACAAACCGACCAAGGAAGTTGTGGTGCACAGGAACAGAAGGGTCGTGGCAAACGGGACTTGACCGGACGAGGAGCACGAGCGAGGCGAAGTGACGCCAGAAGGAGCCAGGTGGAAGGACCGGCTGCCATGGAGACTAATACTACGATCCGACCTCAAGTTGAGCTTGAGGGGGAGTGTTGAGCAGCAAGCTCAACCGGATCCGGATCGGTTGAATAAGCCTGAGACGGATCGGTGACCCGGTGAGCAAGTGAGTCGGTGAGCTAGGGAGCCGGTTAGCCGGATCCATCAATAACTAGAAGCCTAGTAGCAGCTAGACTACTAGGGAGTTAATAGTCTCGTAGTCAATGCCAGACGCTCGAGTGAGCATTGAAGTACGCGGTACTTCTGTCAGTCCTCTCGAGACTTGTATAAATAGTGTTGTTGAGCACATTTCATGTACAAAGAACTATTATTGTTTTGTAGTAGATTTAAACGTTTTGCTCTCTCTGTCTCTCCGGAGTACTCTCTGTATTCTGTGTACTATTCTCTTAGCTGTTGTCTTACGCTTCTGCACATACGCTTTTTCAATCAGCATCCGTGAAGCCTTCGAGTTGAAGTGGTGCTCCACGCTTATAGAAGATACCATAATTAACTGTTCCACTAATATAACGTAACACTCGCTTAGCACAATCCATGTGAGTGTCACAAGGGGGTTTCCATGAACTGGCTAAGAACCCCGACCGGATAGCTGAGGTTTGGTCGGGTGATAGTTAGGTAGATAAGACTCCCAATTATTTGGCGATACGGTGTCAGCTCGTAAAATTTTCCAGAATTTGCAGTTAGCTTCATATTTCGATCAAGGGGTGTTGAGATGGACTTACACTCGGTCATTCCGAACTTGTAGAGCAAGTTCAACACATAGTGTCGTTGTGAGAGTAGGAACCCTTCTAGAGTTTGAATGACCTTGATGCCGAGAAAATAATGTAAGTCATTCAGATCCTTCATCTCGAACTTTTGTAAAAGCAGCTTTTGGGATTGTTCTGAACATACAACGAGTTATCAGATTTTGACATCCGGAAGCCAATGTCGTGAAGATATGATGTGATCTTTGAATGCCATGCTCTTGGGGATTGCTTTAGTCCATAGAGCGACTTCTTCAATCGGCAAACTGCATGTGGATGTTTGTTTGATTCGAAGCCAGGTGGTTGCATCATGTAAACTTCCTCCTCGAGCTCACCTTGGAGAAATGCGTTCTTCACATCCATTTGATGCAAGTGCCATCCTTTCACTGCTGTGAGAGCAATTATTGTCCTCACAGTGGTCATTTTTGCCACCGGCGCAAATGTCTCCTCATAGTCTATGCCGTGGGTTTGAGCATACCCTTTGGTGACTAGCCGAGCCTTAAACCGATTGATTGTGCCATCCATATTATGCTTTATCTTGAACACCCAACGGTAACCAATTGACTTTTTCTTGATTTCAGAGGATGGGACTAAATCCCAAGTATTGTTGTCAAACAACGCATGCATCTGCTCCCTCATTGCCTCGATCCACCGGGGATCTTGGGCAGCTTCTTTGTAAGTCTCAGGTTCTTGGTCTGCTGCGACCTTCATCTTGAATGCATAGTGGTGGGCCATGTACTCGTTGTACCCAAACCTAACTGTTGAGAGACAAGCTCAACATCGGTCGGATCGGATGAAGAAGCCAAGGACCGGATCGGTTGGGACCGATCGGTTAGGCCGAGTGCATAAACCGAGAGGTCGTTAGGAAAGATATTTCGTGAGGAATATATTTGGGAGTTAGTGTAGGGGCTCTTGATGAGGATTGAAGTACTGTCAGTACTTCGGTCAGTCCTTCTAGGGCTTGTATAAAAGTGTTCACTGAGCACGTCTTATGTATCGAGATTGAGTATTATTGTTGAATATAGTTTTTTGTGTTTCTCTCTGTCTCTCCTGCGTATACCGTGTAAGCTCAAGCTCTCCATTAAACCTGTTTTTCTTTCCTTCTGTTCGGACTTCATACTTGCTTCCGCACGCTACTTTCTACATGGTATGAGAGCGCGAGGGTTGAGAACCTCTCTGCAGCCGACACAGCTTGACGAAGAAGAACAAGAAGAACGATGGATAGAGGCATGGTGAGCTCGCTTCCAACAGAGAAGCTCGACAGAACCAACTACGCGTCTTGGTCCTACAAGATGCACCAGTACCTGCTCGGGCACGGCTACTGGAGTTATGTCGAAGGAGCTAATGACGCGGCACCCGAATCGACACACAGAGACTTCCCGTCGTGGGAGCAATCGGCGAGCAGGGTATTGTACTGCTTCGCATCGTGTGTGGGCGAACAACTATTGAGCTATGTTCGGGATGCAAAGATGCCGAAGGGTGCATGGGAAAATCTGAAGAAGATTTTCGCCGCGAGCACCACAGCCAGGAAGCTTCAGCTCCGACAGGAGTTGAGCAACCTACGACAACGCGACTTGTCGGTGGCGGAGTATACCTCGAAGATCAAGGATATCTGCGACTCCCTCGCCTCCATAGAGGTGAACATCGAGGAGAGCGAGATGGTCCAGATCTGTCTCGGAGGTTTGGCGTCAAAGTTCGGAGCGTTCCGAACGGCTGTGTGTACCCGGGGAATACGCCGTCCTTTTTCGACTTACAGTCGATGCTCCTTGTAGAGGAGAACCACGCGGGTGCGTCTACAAGCACGCACACCGACAACAGAATGCTGTACACAGAGGGAGATAGGCCCCGTGGACGTGGAGGACGAGGCGAGTCGGCACGCAATGGAGGCGGCCGACGAGATGAAGAAAGAAGGCACCGAAGTGATGCCGACAGCAACTCCGGACCCTCCGGAAACAGGGGGAGTCAAAGCGATGACAACCGGCAAGGGAAGTCCATCGAGGAGTGCTGGTACTGTGGCAAGAAAGGCCACAAGGAAAGTGAGTGCTGGAAGAAGCGCGCCGATTCGGAGAGAACTGGTTCCGGGAACGGCTCCAGACATACTGACTAGGGAAATCGGCAGTGATCGCACTATGCCGAAGACTCGGGGAGAGCCGGAGAAGGGACTACCTTCGTGACGAGACATGAAGCAAACTCAATGAAGCAGACCACCCCGAGATCGGACGAGGTGTGGTACGTAGACTCCGGCGCGTCAAACCACATGACGAGCCATAAGGAGTGGTTCTCGTACCTTGAAAAACCGATACAACCTGGAGTAGTCGCAACAGGAGACGACACTCCGCATCCGATCGCGAATGTCGGAGAAATTCCCCTTAGCCATGTCGGGCAGAAAGGGAAACTCATGAACGTGCTGCACGTTCCGACGATCACGAAAAACTTGGTCTCGGTCAGATAGATCACCAACCAAGGGATGGAGGTTCGGTTTACAGACCTCGGGTGCTTTATTGAGGAAGAAGGCCGTGTGATTGCGCAAGGGCGCAGAGACAGGAGGATGTTCATCCTCGACTCCACTGATGGAGGCACCGCAATGTTCACGAAGGGACAAAAGACCGAGTCAGACATCGACTTGTGGCACAAGCGGATAGGCCACGTCAACTACCAGCAGCTTCAAGATCTGCAATCGAAACAGGTAGTGTTCGGATTGCCCAAATTTAGTGGCCGAAAGGCACAAATTTGTGAAGCCTGCCAACTCGGGAAGCAACACCGACTTCCTTTCCCCAACGAGCTCGACCTTATACACTCCGATGTATGGGGGCCGGCACAAAACGTTAGTCTTGGCGGGAGCCGATATTTCGTCTCCTTCATCGACGACCACACACGGCACACGTGGATCTACCTCATTGAGAGGAAGAGCGAAGTCTTCGACTGTTTCCGGGACCTCAAAGGGTTCGTGGAAGCCGAAACGGGATGAAAGATCAAGTGCCTGCGGTCGGATGGTGGAAAAGAGTACTTTTCCGGTCAATTCAACGGTTATCTACAACAAATGGGAATTCGGCGCGAATTCAGTTGTAGATACACGCCGGAGTAGAACAGTGTGGCCGAGAGAAAGAATCGGTCGATTGTGGAAGCGGCACGGGCAATGCTGGAGGAGAAGAGCTTGCCCAAGTTCTACTGGGCTGAGGCGGTAAGGACCGCGGCATACATCCAGAACTGGATCGGAGACAAAGTGTCGGCGCATGAGCTATATTTTAGAACGAAGCCGAACTTGCGACACTTGAGGGTGTTTGGTAGCACTGCGTATGTGCATGTACCGAGGGAGAAAAGGAGGAAGCTAGACGCAAAGGCCGAGAAGTGCATGTTGGTCGGTTACTCGGACGAGCAGAAGGGTTATAAGTGCTTTAACCCTCGCACCAAACAAGCGTGTGTCAGCCGCGACGTTGTGTTTGACGAGTCCGCGTCCTGGTACCTGCCCCCGACTCGGAACCCCGACTCCAATATGAGCTCTGACGATGAGGTCAGCGAGGCCGAGATGCCTCCGGATGAGCCCGAAATCGAGACCCACGAAGAGTGTCCGAATTCACTCCGGTTAAGTGGACTGATTGGACAACTGAGTCGGTACGACCAGTCCGATGAGAAGCCGGCGAGTAGTCGAGACTTGGTCGTGCATTCCCCGCGCAGGAAGCCGAGGAGACGGCTTACGCGCAATGAGAAAGGGAAGAAGAAGGTGTCAGATTCCGGCACGGATAGGAACGAGTCAGACCGACGCGAGTCCAACTCCGAGGGAACCGGTGACGGATCTTTAAATATGAAGACCGCGTCGACCGAGAAGGCCTCGACATCGGCTAATGTAAGATTACGCCGATCTACCCGCCAGAAGAATCCTGTTTTGCGTTTCGGATACAACGAGTACATGGTGCATCATTATGCGTACATGACCCGTGTAGAGGAAGTGCGTGAGCCGGAGAGCTACGCAGAAGCGGCTAAAGACGCGAATTGGCGTGCCGCGATGGAGGAAGAGATGCATGCATTGGCGGAGAATGAGACCTGGGACCTGGTTGACGCACCAAAAAGGGGTAAAACCGATCGGGTGTAGGTGGGTGTACAAGGTCAAGTACAACACCGATGGCTCGGTCAACCGGTACAAGGCTCAGCTCGTGGCAAAGGGCTACGCGCAGAAACATGCAATTGACTACGATCAGACGTTTGCGCCGGTTGCGAAAATGACGACCGTCCGTGTTTTGCTCGCAATAGCCGCGGCCAAGGGGTGGCACTTACATCAGATGGATGTAAAGAATGCGTTCCTGCAAGGTGACCTTGAGGAACAGGTGTACATGGTACAGCCCCCCGGATTTCACTCCGGAACGAACTCCTCGGTAGTATGCTGACTGAAAAAGTCCCTTTACGGATTGAAGCAAGCCCCGCGTGCCTGGAACGCGAAGATCACGCAACAACTGCGTTGGATGGGCTTCGCCACGTCAAAATCGGACCTTCCCTGTTCATCCGGAAAGGTCGACTCGGACCGGTTAGTATTCTACTATATGTTGATGACTTGGTCATCACCGGAGCCGACCTCAGTGAAATCGACCGCGTGAAGCTCCAGCTTGCGGCATCGTTCGACATGAAGGATCTGGGAGACCTTCATTACTTCCTCGGGATCGAAGTGATCCGTACCCCCGAAGGCATATTGATCAGCCAACGTCATTACGTGCTGAGTATGCTCTTCAAATTCGGGATGGCCGACTGTAAGTCCGTCTCGACTCCTCTGGACAGAACCATCAAGCTTCGTCCCGATACGGGAAAGGTATGCGACCCAACGAGGTTCCGACAAATTGTCGGAAGCCTCATATACTTGACCATCCCCCAACCCGACCTCAGTTATCCGGTCGGGGTGATCAGTCAGTTCATGGCGCGACCTACCGAGGAGCACCTTCAGTGTGCGCAACGCGTACTTCGGTATGTAAGCGGCACTAAGGACCGCGGACTGCTATATCGAACCGGTACAGCCACGCAGTTAGTCGGCTACACTGATGCTGATTGGACTAGCAACGCTGTTACCGGCCGGCAAGGAGTCCAAAATACGGAGTGGAGGAATTAATTAAGTATGGTTGTAAATAAGCATAGTATGGACGGACGGACTGGAAACGGTATGCCGTTCCAGATCCGGACGGATTCCGAATAGGTGCGATAGGCACTGTTTTGTACTACGGACCGGAAACCTATTTAAAGGCCCGGAGCCCATTGTAATCGCAGCGGATAATTAATAGAGCGTATGGTGTTTATACTTCTGTGTTGATTTCCGTTCTGTACTTACTGTTATATCTTACGCGTGTAATTAACAAAAGCGCTCTAATCGTGTAACCTACTTAGGTCGGTGTAATCGTTGAGTCATAATCCTATGCCGTAATCACCCTTTGGTGAAGTGTCTCCGTGACACCTTGTGTTAGGCCTTGTCCGGTCAGAGAACAACACAGTTTTGGCGACCACGATTCTTGCTTTCTCGCAGCGAACGACGGCTTAATGGATGACGAGACCAACGCACGACCTGGTTACAGACCGAGCTCGATGCCTCGCCGAACGGCAAAGACGGCGTGAGACTTTCCAGCAAGCAGCGCACGAAATTCGCTCGGATCGTTCGTTCTCCAACGAGATCCGGAGAGTCGCGGAGGAATCTCTTCGGTTACAGCAAACTCGCGACCAAGACGACGGAAGCGGTCTAAGTAGTCTCCGGGAAACCGAACGCCTCCTCGAGGCGCTGGCAAGCGGAGAAAACGAGGCAGAAGCCTTTTCAGCCTACGAATCAGATTCCGAAGGGGGATACAGCGTGCACACGAACTACCGGAGCAGCAACGATACCCCCGGCGGCCCGGAGGACGACGGGTCGGATACCGTGCCGACTCCAGAACCGGAACCGTTCGACCAGGGCTATCCGGAACCGCAAACGGAAGCCGTCAACCCACGAACACCGGAAGTGGAAGAAGCAAAGCCATCGACACCAACGAAAGAGCCGGCGAAGGTACCGGAAGAAGAGCCGGTGAAGGAACCGGAAAAAGAACCGGAAAAGGAACCGGAAAAAGAACCGGAAGAGGAACCGGAAAAAGCACCGGCAAAAGAACCGGAAGTGGAACCAGAGAGAAAACCGGAAAGATATCAAGAAACGCCACTAAACCGCGGCCTAATACTGGACGACGACATGCCGTTCCAATACTCAAAGTATCGCGATGATCCGGACGCGGAAGCGCATGTTCATGCCTTCGAGCAGACATGGGAAGCAAATCACGCGTCCCAGCGATTGACACCGGAGGAAGAAGAACGCTCGAAGATAGCGGAATTCGGGGTCACGTTGGAAGGACCAGCGGCACGATGGCGGTGGACGCAGGACCCGGCGACCATCACAACCTTTGCAGAATTAAAAGCAAAATTCTTGCATTTTTTCCACAAGGAGGTCGACCAGACGATAATGGTGGGCCTGTTTTATACGATCCAACAGGAGGCAGGGGAAAGCATTCCCCAATTCGTCATCTGTTTCCAACGAATGCATAGCCAGCTTGCCCGTGCACCCCCGGAGGAGGAATTACGGACGATATTTTAAAACGCACTCCGGGAACCGTTACGCACGGTGTGTACGGTGATCGACTTTCGAGGAAGCACCATTGCCCAGGTCATTGACCGGGTCAGAGAAATGGAAAAGTCAAACTCATGGCTTACATTGGGAGCACTGCAACAGGCGTTACCCACAGATGAAGATCTCCGGTTCCGGCAGGCAATTCAATGCACAATCTGCTTGAATGCCGGACACTCGGCAGTGGAGTGCACCATGCGAACCCAGTGTGTGATTTGTCAATCCAAGAGTCATACAACGGACCGGTGCGAGTATAACCTGCTAAACCGACAAGCACCACCCGTCCGACGGATCGAGCCAAGAAGCAGTCGAGACGAAGATGAAGATCGTTGGCAAAGAATGAACCGGTACCGACCGGCACAGGATGTCCGGTACGGAGACAGACAAGAGAATGATGGCCGGTACAGGGATCGGCATGATAACTACGACCGGTATGAGCGATCGGACCGTTATCGGGAGTCCAACAGACGACACGAGCAATACGACAGAGACCATTCCCCTGGTTACCGAAGGCACCAGGAGGACTACGGCCGATTTTACGATCCACCACGACAGGACTACCGAAAGAAAAATAAGAAAAATAAGAAACGTAATTTCAAGAAAGGTGGTCACACTAGGGACCCGGAACATGGAACCCCAAGGAGCCAACCGGCACAGAACGCACCACTCACTACGGGACCGACTCCGGCTACCAGTAATGCTGAATCCAGCAATACCCGTAAAGAGTACTGCTACTACTGCAGGCAGGAAGGCCACTACAGTAACCAGTGCCCGGCAAAGAGCTACGATAAACGACCAGCAGTTAATATGGTGGTTCCGGAAGTGGCGGATGTACAGCAAGTAACCACACGGTCGAAAGGCATGGCCAAAGAGTGGGAAACACAAGAGGCCATACGAAAACAGGCGACGGAATGGGTGAAGGAAGCCAATGAAAGGAACGTCGCGGACGCGGAACGGCAAAAGGCGAATACCATAGGGAGTGCCGGCGGTAGCCACGCAGAAAACGAGACATGGCAAGCACTGCAAGAATGTCAGATCACGTTGCCATTAGGAAGACTCTTGCAGCTCGTGCCGCGATTTACGGAAGGACTAAAAACGGTCATGACAGACGGTATAGCCCCACCGGCACCAGTCCTCTTCTCGAATCCGGAGGAGGGACCGACGGTGGTGGACACTAGTAGTCCGGTGATTACAGCTATTGTCAAAGGGCACGAACTTCCCGGCACAGTAATCGATGGAGGTTCCGGGGTGAACGTAATAAGCCTCCGCACGTGTGATGCCTTGGGTATACATGAATGGGAGCCATGTCCGTTCTGGCTACGGATGGCGGATACGAGCTCTGTACGGCCGACGGGCTTAATACGGAAATTGGAAGTCACCATAGGAGGTCACACATTTCACATCTCGGCTGTAGTGCTGCAGCTACAGGCGCAAGGCGCGTACCCACTGTTGCTGGGCAGACCATGGTTGAAAACAACACACATCAAGCAAAATTGGCGGAAAAATATGATTACCTTCTGGCGCGGAAAAGCCAAGGTCCGGGTACCGACACAACCACGGACGAGCAACGGTAAGGAATGCACACCGCTGTATGCGGAATGCGTGAACATGCTTGAAGGGTTGGCAGATGACGAAGAAGCCCAGTACTTGGAGGAACACCCGAAGATCGTACCACTCTTCGAGATTGACGTAGCTGAAGCCGTAGCGCCATACTTGCCGCAACGGGACGAAACCGAAGCCGAACCAGACAAAGATTCGATTCGGGAATTACGGCAAGCACAGGAAGCGTTGGAACGGGAAATGGCCGTTTCCCAACGGGTAAAAACATCCCAGCTCGACGAAGTGAACCTAGGAAGCAAGGACGAATCAAAGCCGGTACACATCGCCAAAGAAATGAAGCCGGAAGACAAAGCGGCGATGATCAAACTTCTCACGGAGTTTCGCAACGTATTCGCCTGGTCATACGAAGACATGCGAGGGCTGGACCCTCAATTATATCAGCATCAGATCCACTTAGGCAAGGACGCGAAACCAGTGGCGCAAAGACGTTACCGAATGAACCCCAACTACGCCGCCAAAGTGAAGGAGGAAATCGACAAACTCCTAAGAGTGGGCTTCATCCGGCCGGTAAAGAAAGTGACGTGGCTGAGCCCCATCGTCGTCGTCCCAAAGAAGAACGGTAAAATCCGCGTGTGTGTAGATTACAGGAAACTAAATGCAGCCACAATTACGGATGCATTCCCTCTTCCGTTCACGGATGGAGTACTGGATGCCGTCGCCGGCCATGAAGTTTATAGCTTTTTAGACGGGTTCAGCGGATACAATCAAATCCGGATGCACCCTGACGACCAGGAGAAGACAACGTTCGTCACCGAATGGGGGGTGTTTGTGGCCGTAGTAATGATGTTCGGACTAAAAACGGCACCAGCAACTTTCCAGCGAATCATCATGGAGATCTTCGGCGAATACATCCCAGCCTTCATGCAGGTTTTCCTGGATGACTTTGCAGTCTATAGCCGGGAAAAAGACCATTTGCAGCACCTACGGTTATGCCTTGAAAAGTGTAGGTTATACCGGCTAAGGTTAAACCCAGCAAAATGCATCTTTGGGGTTTCAAGTGGAATATTACTGGGACACATTGTAAGTAAGGAGGGCATTGCGGTCGACCCGGACAAAGTAAACGCGATACTAGGGGCACCGGCGCCGAAAACGGCCAAAGCACTAAGCCGATTCTTAGGACAGATCCGGTGGCACAGCCGGATGCTCCGTCACTTGGCTGACTTGGCTACACCATTACACACCGCGGTACATCGGACACCGTTCCAATGGACGGATACGGAGGATAAGGCATACAATGCCCTGAAGGTACTTTTGTCGCAAGCACCCGTCGTGCAGCCTCCGGATTGGAGCAAGGAATTTCATGTGTTCGTTGACGCTTCCGACATCGCTATCGGCAGCGCCTTAATGCAACTTACGGAGCCTAAATGGTACCGGCCGGTATATTACGCCAGCTGGAAGCTGTCCCAAGCGGAGAAGAACTATTCGACGACGGAACGGGAGGCCCTGGGCATGATCTACAGTGTAACAAAGTTTCGTCATTACCTATTGGGAAGGAAGTTCTCCTTTCATGTGGATCACTCGGCGCTCCTGTACTTAGTGTCCAAGGCGTCCCTGACCGGTAAGTTGGCCCGTTGGACCTTGCTGTTGCAGGAGTTCGAATTCGAGATCTTCCACCGGCCCGGTATCCAGCATGCCGTAGCAGACTACCTGAGCCGGTTAGAGTCCGGAGAATCAGGCGACGGAGTATCGGATGAATTCCTGGACGCAGAGTTATTCCGTATCACCTCGAAAACGGCAGCGGACGACACGGTGGCATCAGAAGATAGGCGGCTGACAAACATGCACCAGTTCCTAAGCACGGGCCTGCCACCGGAGGAAATGAACCGGGACGAGAGGAAACGACTGGCGGTGCAGAGCCGCAATTTCTGTCTGTTACGGGGCACTCTCTCCCACAAGGGAGCAGATGGAATATGGAGACGGGCAGTCCGTAGTGACGAGAAACAAGTAATCTTACGGGAAGCACACTGTGGGGTTGCCGGAGGACCATATGCCGGGGAAGCGACGGCAAGGAAAGTATGGCAGAGCGGCTTATGGTGGCCCACGACGTTAAAAGACGCCGTCAAGTATGCTAAGGAATGTGACCTATGCCAACGAATGGGCCAGCCTACGGAGGAAGCACGGATGCCACACCAACCGGTACTTCCACTAGAGCCATTCTAGAAGTGGGGGTTGGATTTTGTCGGACCGTTCAAGCCACCGGCAATGAGAACGGGTAATCGTTATGTCATCGTGGCAACAGATTATTGCACTAAATGGGGGGAGGCTAAGGCCTTGAGAGACAACACCGCGTCATCCACAACAAAATTCCTGTACGAAAACATTTGGTGCCGATATGGATGTCCGATTGAATTAATCAGCGACCAAGGAGGGCACTTCCTCGGCCAGGTAGTGGAAAGCTTAACAACGTTCTATGCCGTGGTCCATAAACGGAGCACACCGTATTACCCGCAAAACGCTCCAGAACATTCTCCGCAAAATCGTCAATGACAACCGGACGGACTGGGATACAAAGCTCCATAGCGCGCTATGGGCGTACCGAACGACATACAAAACAAGTATCCGGAAAACGCCGTTCCGGTTAGCGTTCGGCTTAGAGGCGGTCATGCCGGTGGAATTTCAGGTACCAAGCTTACGGATCCAACTATGGGAACGGCTGAATGAAAAGGAGTCGGAGGAAATGCGGCTAGCAGCACTATGCGAACTGGAGGAGCAACGGCTGGCCAGCATCCTACACATGGAACTGGAGCAACGACGACGGAAAGCGTTCGTTGACCGTCACCGGAAAGGTAATGAAAAGATGTTCGAAATCGGAAAGCCGGTGCTAGTATTCCAAACGAGGATGGGCAAGATGCCGGGTAAACTCCGGTTTAGATGGACAGGCCCGTATTGGCTGACACGGGAATACAACGGGTCCTATCAGTTAGGGACACTTGCCGGTGAAGTGCTAGGCAAGTGGGTCAACGGATTTAGACTAAAGCCCTATAAAGGACCGATGCCAAATAACCCGTTTATGCAGCCCACCGGCACTATATCGGGAACGGTACGGATGGAAGAAAAAGACGACGGGGAACCCGTAGTAGAGGCGAAGGAAGACACGGCAACCCGTAAGGAAAACGGTAACGGTCCGAAGGGACCTACGGATGTGTAAGATCACATACCGTCATTTATAAAAAATAAAAATAAAAAAAAAATAAAAAAATAAAAAAAATCATTAAAAATCGAGGTATGAACGGATGTGAAAGCAAGGAGCGAAAAGGTACGTAGTGGGCATTTAAGAGCCGCCACATTACTTAATACTAAATTGGTACACGACGTGCGCATGCTCGAAAAAGGCGCCAAGACGCACAGAGAAAAAGCAGAACGCATGGAGACCTTTTCATTTCGCGAGCCAAGAAGCACAGAAGCACCAAGGCGGTTGAAGCTTAGCAAACGCGAACCTGCACTCAGAGAACCCCCACGTTCGGAACTCTCTCTCTCTCGCTCTCACTCTCATCACCACTCTACCTCGCCATCTTTCCTCGACCTCGAAGCAGACATGGACCCACAAACGCTGTCGGAAGCGGCCAGGAAATGGCTCAGGCAACACGGACTAGATGGGTTCTTGACCATCATGGAGGCACCACCGCACAAAGAAGCCGACCGGGTCATCAAGGAGCTCGACACAAAAGTCATCACCGAGGAAGCGATCCGTGCGCTAACAGGCAAAGGCTATCGAATAACCCAACCTCGGAGCAACTCATCCGATAACCCAACCTCGGAGGGAGGTATTTTTCAGATCGATAACCCAACCTCGGAGCAACTCATCCGATATTTCGGCGAGTACTCTCTAGCCGGCAAAGGCTATCGAACGCAGGGCGGCGAAGATCCTCTATTCAGGGAGATAGCTCGAGTGCTCCATGAGTACGGCCACGTGTACCCCCGACCCCCTGTCATGCCAAAAAATCGGGCAGGGATGATCATAGCCACCTATGAAGGGATCAAGGTGGATTGGCCGGTGTTGATTGCAGACGGTTTGTGCGCGGCAATCGACACGGTACGAGGAAAGGACGGCAAGGAGGGCCGGAAGCTGTGGCATGCAGTAGCTCAGTGGATAACATTGCTCGCGCCGCCGGTCGAGACCGTCCAGCCAAAGAAGCGGCCAAGATTATCGGAAGGAAGCACCTCGAAACCCGCGTCCAAACGACAGCAGCTGCTGGCGTCGAAGGCGACGAAAGGGAAGAAACGGCTCCCAGAACCGGAGGAGGTGTCACTGGTCTGACCCGTTAAGATAACCATACGGCGACCGGGACAGAACGAACCGGAACCCTTGACGGCACAGATACATGCCGTTACCCAGGAAGAGGAAACGGAGGAGCCAGTAGAGCACCTCCAACGACGGTCAAGAAGTAGGACCGCCGGGACAGCGGGGGAGCGTTCGAACCCGCAAAAGGAAGAAACGCCCCCAACTCAACCTGAGCAAACCACAAGGGAGGAACCGGAACCGGTGCGTATAGAACCGGCCTTGTCGACTTCTATACAAGAAGTCATTCCAACGGCTCCGGAGACGGCGAGAACCGGAACTCAATAGCCGGCGAGCCCAGCCAGCACACACAGCGGCCAAGGAGTAGAACCAGAACGGCAGATACAGGCAGTCAGGCCAGACAATTCCACAGTGAACGAGCCGACCCGACCAGTACAGCAGCAAGGCACCAGTAGCATGTGGCTACGGTGGGTAGGCGAGCAGATCGCCGGAGCGGTCGAGTACATAGAGGCGGAGGAGAGAGCGCACCACGAACAGTTGCTCGTCACAACCGTAGATCTAGAGACGGCCCGGTCCAGAATCCAGAGCCTTGAACAAGACTTGGACAGGGTCACAAGGGAAATGGCTCAATTGGCTTTGACAACACAAGTCCAAGCACCGGTGACTCCGGGCAATGTACAGAATAAAGCGTGAGATCAACCTGTACATAGCAATCAGACCCCGGCAACGGAAACCGTTCCGGAGAGAAATGCGGCACAAGCCCAAGAGCTTGCGGACTTAAAGGATGAGCTAGCTGCCCAAGAAGCGCTGAGGAGCCGCGAAAGAGAGTTGAAGACGGCAGCGGAGGCAGAACTCAAAAAGACTGCTGAGAATCTACGCTGGGTCGAGGAGAGCTTACGAAAAGGCCACCAAGCGTACGAACGGCTCAAGGAGGAGAAGGAGAAAATGCTGCAAGAGAAGGACAGGCTCCGGAGAAACGCCGAAACAGAAGTAGAGCGCCTGAAAGAGGAACTCCGGCAGCTAAAGGACCGGGAGGACCGGAACCATCGCCAGATCAACGGCAAGCTCAAACAAAAAACGGAGGAATTTGAGCACTTGCACCGGGAGTATAAACGGTTGCAAACGGAGCACAAGGAACGGACGGATGAGCTCCGGCAAGCAGTTGATCAGACCGCAACGGCATACGCTAATGAACAAGCGGAAACCAGAAGACGGTTGGAAGAGGCGGAGAAGGTTCGGACAGAGCTCCTCAGGCATTAGCAGGCGGAAAGAGAAAGACCGGCGGAGGTACTGCAGAAGCTGCAAACAACATATCAAGGGCAGCTGACGCGCTACAGAGAGCAGGCGGAGGATACGGCTAATCTCATCAAGCAGTTGAAGGAGGAACGACAAGTTGTGGAAAGTAGAGCGCAAATGGGAGGAAGTCGCATCCAGGATATCATGCGGGCCTGGTTGAACCAGACCAAGAGCTTGATTGACAACGGTTCCGTCAAATGGTGGACCAAGTGGGCCCCGAACGCGGCGGAACTCCAATTGCTCCGGGGCGACGTAGAGAGCCGGCGGAAGGAGGGAGATGATTGCTATATGCTAACTTCCGAAGACTTCACCGGCATAAGAGATGAGCTCGCCGAAGACTTTCAAGCCTTGGCAGAGGACCAACTAGGGCAAGTCCGGCAACTTGTAGCTCAGCTGGACGACGACAGGCTGGAGGCGCAGATCCAGTTTGAAAGCTACGAGAGGTCCCGGATCCGGGAAGAGAAAGCACGAGAACCGGTTACGGTCAACCTCAGTGATGAGGAACCGTTACTGGAAGGAGACCGGACCGGAAGCAGTCAAACGGGGATGCCGGAGTCAGAGAAACAAACGGAGCAGCCGCCTATAGAGCAGCCGGAGCAGTCTCAGTCCCAACCGCAACCACAGCAGCAGCAGCAAGCACAGCCGCAACAACCACAACCGGAAGAACAATTGGAAACTCTGGAACAAAGTATTTTGGACAATTTGGGTGAACAATGAAGGGGCCGAGAAGGGTTCGACGTACAAGGTACTGTCCCACGGGCGTGCCATATGTTACCGGCCGGCAAGGAGTCCAAAATACGGAGTGGAGGAATTAATTAAGTATGGTTGTAAATAAGCATAGTATGGACGGACGGACTGGAAACGGTATGCCGTTCCAGATCCGGACGGATCCCGAATAGGTGCGATAGGCACCGTTTTGTACTACGGACCGGAAACCTATTTAAAGGCCCGGAGCCCATTGTAATCGCAGCGGATAATTAATAGAGCGTATGGTGTTTATACTTCTGTGTTGATTTCCGTTCTGTACTTACTGTTATATCTTACGCGTGTAATTAACAAAAGCGCTCTAATCGTGTAACCTACTTAGGTCGGTGTAATCGTTGAGTCATAATCCTATGCCGTAATCACCCTTTGGTGAAGTGTCTCCGTGACACCTTGTGTTAGGCCTTGTCCGGTCAGAGAACAACAAACGCCGCCGATCGTCGATCCACGTCTGGATACGCGTTCTCCCTTGGGAGTGCCGCGATCACGTGGAGCAGTAAGAAGCAGCCAACAGTTGCCCTGTCGAGCACCGAAGCTACCGAGGAGCGGCTGTCGCGACATGCGAAGCCATATGGTTGAAGCGGCTACTTAAGGACCTGCAGGTAGAGGTGTCAAATCCAACGACGATCTACTGCGACAACCTCAGCAACATTCAACTCGCGAAGAACCCTGTCTTCCACGCACGGACCAAGCACATTGAGGTGCACTCCCATTTCGTCCGTGAGCGTGTCCTTTCCGGTGAAGTCGAACTTCAGTACGTTCCGACGGATCGACAAACTGCCGACATCTTCACCAAGCCTCTTGGTCTGGACAAGTTGCGGCAATTCTCAGGTACACTCGGGTTGCGTCACCTTGACGTGCCGAACTTGAGGGGGAGAACAGTCCCGAATGACCAAGCAAGGCAGCAGGAAAGGAGCGGAGACCGTGACACCGAGTCCGAGTCGGTAGACTCGGTTGTCGAGTTCGAGTTCGGATCGGCTGAAGAAGCCGAGGGCGGACCCGTGGAAAAGTCCGAAAGCGGACAGAAGGGGAGCAACCGAAGGAGAGAGCCGAAGCCAACCATGCATGAGGGAGACAACGCCATCGAGGGCGAGAAGACCGAAGACGAGTTGGAGACAACCAACTCAGACGAGAGCGGAAACCGATCGGAGGCAGCCGAGTCGGTTCGGATGTTTGATTCAGAGACGTTGAATAAACCGAGGCCCAAGCGGAAGAAAAGGCAGCAGAAGAAGCGTCAACACCGCAACAGCAGAAGAACTGATGAGCGCCACATGAGCAGACAAGCCGACCGGAAGGGTCGAAGCGCGCGGAGTCGAACAGGTCGAGGAGCGCGAGCGAGGCGAGAAGCCAGGAGGAACCGATGTTGTGAAGATCCCAAAGAGCCTCAAGTTGAGCTTGAGGGGGAGTGTTGAGAGACAAGCTCAACATCGGCCGGATCGGCTGAAGAAGCCGAGGACCGGATCGGTTGGGACCGATCGGTTTGGCCGAGTGCATAAACCGGGAGGTCGTTAGGAAAGATATTCCGTGAGGAATATATTTGGGAGTTAGTGTAGGGGCTCTTGATGAGCATTGAAGTATTGTCAGTACTTCGGTCAGTCCTTTTTGTTAGAAATTGACGCTTTCAAACCTTCACCTCTCGGCCACAACCGAGGAAACACGAGTCAATGTAGCAGTAAATCGAAAACACAGAGAGAGACTCGAATGCACAGGGTTTAGCGTGGAAAACCCTAGACGGGAAAAAACCACGGGATTGCAAGACTCCGACTATCACTATACACAGGGAATGTACAATGGCGAGCTGCAAGGCGACGACCTTGAGCTCGCTGTCCTCGCCACAGGCGGCGGTATTACACAGAGGCGTCGACCTCTTCCTTTCTCTCTCTCTCACTCTCTCTCTCTCTGCTCTCACTTCGCTCCCTCTAAGTGGAAAAACAGAAAAATGAACAACAACAACAAAACTGTTTGCCCTAAGTCATATTTATACACATATGACTTTCGGGCTATTTACAAATATAGCCTAGAGGGCCCTTGGCAAACATATTCACAAATATGTCCCCGCATCCGGATCTCTCTCCGGGTACATTCGTCATCCGGCTCCGTAGCCGGGGTCTTCATCATCCGGATCCGAAACCGGGTCTTCATCATCCGGCTCTGATACCGGGTACTCCTCATTCGGGTCTTCATTCCCGATTCCCGGACATCTGACCATCCCATCCGGAGGGACCGTAATCCCAACAAACTCCCCCTTCACTTCGGCATGGGATGTCTTTCCAGTCCGACCCTCTTCCGGCATGCTTCCAGCTTGTCGGGTGTGAGCACTTTGGTCAGCATATCTGACCCGTTCTCGTCCGTGTGGATCTTCGTCAGCACGAACTCCTGGTCTTCTATCCTTTCCCGGATCCAGTGATATCTTCGCTGGATGTGCTTCGTCCGGTAGTGATAGGCCGCATTCTTCGCAAGGTGGATGGCACTCTGACTGTCGCAGTAGAGTCGGTACTCCTCCTGCCGGATACCGAGCTCTCTAATGAAGTCCTTCATCCATATTCTTTCCTTGCCGGCTTCAACAGCCGCCATGTACTCCGCCTCCATGGTTGACAACGCAACCGTCTTCTGCAGCCTCGACTGCCACGAAACAGCTCCCCCTGCATACGTCATCACAAACCCTGATGTGGACCGGCTGATGTCTGCATCAGCCGACATATCCGAATCGGTAAAGCCGTCGAGTTCGGGCTTACCGGAGCCGAATCGGAGGCACACGTTTGTCGTGCCCTTCAGGTATCGGAGTATCCACTTGGCCGCGTTCCAGTGCTCTTTGCCGGGATTGCTCATCTACCGGCTCACCACTCCGACTGCATATCCTATGTCCGGTCTTGTACACACCATTGCGTACATCAAGCTTCCGACGGCAGAGGCATATGGTACTTTCATCATGTCCTCCTTCTCAGCCTTTGTCTTGGGGCTTTGTTTGCTGGACAGCTTGCAGTTTGCCGGGAGGGTTGACCCGACCGGTCTTGCTTCCGACATGTTGAACCGGTGAAGCACCTTTGTCACGTACTTCTCCTGTGACAGCCACAACTACTTCTTCTTCCGGTCCCGGATGATGTGCATCCCTAGTATTTGCCTCGCCGGACCCAGGTCCTTCATTGAGAAGGTTCGGTGAAGCGCTTTCTTCAGCATCCGTATCTTGACCTGGTCCCGTCCGACGATCAACATGTCGTCCACGTACAGGAGGAGTATTAGAAAGTCTCCTCCTTCGAACTTCTTCACAAACACGCAGTGATCGGACTGCGTTTTGTGGTACCCTTCGTCGGTCATGAAGGAGTCGAACTTCCGGTACCATTGCCGGGGATCCTGCTTCAGTTCGTAAAGGCTCTTCTTCAACCGGCATACCAGGTGCTCCTTCCCTTTCTTCTCGAATCCTTCCGGTTGCTGCATGTAGATCTCTTCTTCGAGATCACCGTGAAGGAATGCCGTCTTCACGTCCATCTGTTCTACCTCGAGGTCCATGCTTGCCGCTATGCTCAGCACCGTCCGGATGGAGGTCATCTTCACTACCGGGGCAAATATCTCGTCGAAGTCGACGCCCTTCTTCTGCTGGAACCCCTTCACCACGATCCTGGCTTTGTATCTCGGGGGGTTTCCGGCATCTCCCGGTTTCAGCTTGAACACCCACTTGTTTCGAAGTGCCCGCTTTCCTTTCGGCAACTCCACAAGTTCATATGTGTGGTTCTCATGCAGGGAATCCATCTCCTCCTGCATGGCACTTAACCACCTGCGGCTATGGGTGTCAAGCTTTGCTTCTTCAAAACTCTCCGGCTCCCCCTCGTCGGTTAGCAGCACGTGCTCTGGTTCCGGAAATCTCCGGGGGGCCCTTCTCTCTCTTAGAGGATATCTCCGTTCCGGAGCTTCGGTAACCGGCTCCTCCGTTTCCTCTTCATCCGAATCCATTTCAGGATCGGGGCCGGTTCCGGTATCAGTTTCATCTTCCTCGGCCGGTTCTGTTTCTTCACCGTCTTCGGCCGGATCCTCGAGTGCTAACCGGTCCCTTGCCGGTCGGGACTGCTCCTCGTAGAGTTGATCCTCACCGGTCGACTTGGAGCTCTTCATCTTCTTCTCCGACTCCCAGTCGGCGAGTGTCTTGTCCTCCATGAAGATGATATCACGACTCCGGAATATCCTTTTGTCGACCGGGTCCCATACTCGGTAGCCGAACTCGTCATCGCCGTAACCGAGGAATATGCATGGCCGGGTCTTTGGATCTAGCTTTCCTCTCCGGTCCTTTGCCACATGCACGTCTGCGAGACACCCGAACACCTTCAGATGCCGGTAGGATACTTCCCTACCGGTCCACACTCTCTGCGGCGTGTCTCCGTCCAAAGGTACTGAGGGTGATCTGTTTATCACGTATGTCGCCGTCGACATTGCCTCAGCCCAAAACCCCTTGGGTAATTTCGCATGCGCCAGCATACTCCGGACCCTCTCCATGTTGGGATTTCGGTCCCTCCGGATGGGATGTCCGGAGATGAATGACGGCAATCCCGGTTACGGTTACGGTTATGATTCCGGAGCCGGACGATGAAGACCCCGGCTACGGAGCCGGATGACGAATGTACCCGGAGAGAGATCCGGATGCGGGGACATATTTGTGAATATGTTTGCCAAGGGCCCTTGAGGCTATATTTGTAAATAGCCCGAAAGTCATATGTGTATAAATATGACTTAGGGCAAACAGTTTTATGTTGTTGCTCATTTTTCCTTTTTTTACTTAGAGAGAGCTAAGTGAGCAGCCGAGAGAGAGAGAGAGAGAGAGAGAGACGAAGAGGTCGTTGCCTCTGTGTACTGCCGCCGCCTGTGGCGAAGACAGTGAGCTCAAGGTTGTTGCCTTGTAGCTTCACCATTGTACATCTCTGTTTATAGTGATAGTTGGAGTTTGAGGACTCCCGTGGTTTTTCCCCATTTAGGGTTTTCCACGTAAAACATCCCGTGTACTCTTCTCTCTATTGTACTTCGTGCATTTTGTATTTCCTGTTTTCTGAAAGTTGATCCTATTCCTCGGTTGTGGCCGAGCACTGTTTTTCAACAAATTGGTATCAGAGCACGGTTAACACAGAAAATGGAAGGCGGCGGTAGTGGGCCTCCGAGCATGATGGTGTTGAACTCACATAACGACGCCGACTGGAAGATAAAGATGGAAGACCTTCTCATCGTCCGAGACCTGTACGAACCGATCGACAATGCCGAGATACCCAAGGGGGTAATAGAGTCGGAGTGGAAGCTCTTGAACCGGAAAGCCGTAGCGACGATCCGGCAATATGTCGATGTAAGTGTCCTGCAACATGTGGCGAACGATACGAACGCCTATGAGATGTGGCAGAAGCTGTCCGGACTGTATGAGAGGAAGAATGCTCTGACCCGGACCTCCCTGATGAGGAAGATAGTGAATCTTAAGTACCGGGACGGCGAGAGCATGGTCGAACACGTCAGCACGTTCATGGGATTTGTGAACCAGCTTGCGGCGATCAAGTTCCCGTTGGATGACGCAATGCAAGCCATCATGCTGATGTGTACCCTTCCGGAGAGCTGGGAGAACTTGGTAGTTACGCTCAGCACCTCCTGTAAGGAAGAGAACTGATAAAGAACTGGCCTCCGACTCGAAGGCGCTGCTTACCGAATCGGAACGGGGAAGACAACGGAACCGGAGTCCGCAAAGACGGGAGAAGTCGGGGACACGGTCGCAGTCGAGGGGAAGACCTACATGCTTCTACTGTGGGAAGCCGGGGCACTTCCAGAAGAACTGTCGGCATTTCCGGAAAGACAACGGAACCGACGGTACCGATTCGAAGAAGTCACCGGAGCGAAACGGTGCATACCGGGGAGCCACAGACCGGAGAGGTCCGGATCGGCGAGGGCAGGACCGGAAAGGAACGACGGCACTCGCGGCAAGTGAAGAAGAGATAATGCTCATTACCGAAGAGAGGGAGCTGAACCTTGCCGGTGAAGAGATGACCTGGGTGGTCGATTCCGGAGCGTGGTTCCACCTGACCCCGGAGAAGAAATACTTCTCATCCTACACAGCCGGTGAGCACGGCTGTGTCCGGATTGCCGGCATAGGAGACGTGTGGCTGATGACATCAACCGGATGCAAGATGCTGCTGAAGGATGTCCGACACGTTCCGGAGGTTCGATTGAACCTGATTTCGGCCGGGAGGCTAGACGATGAAGGCTACACGGGTAGCATCCGGAACGGCGTAATGAAGTTCAACAAGGGGAGCCTGATAGTGGCTCGAGCCCGAAAAGTCAACACACTGTACCTTATGAATGCCTGGTTGA